>NC_063059.1:4397754-4685254 GCF_018812025.1 Megalobrama amblycephala | reverse complement strand
GGTAGAGCCACATAAAGTGAGTCTTGCTGTTAATACAATTAAAACAAACATACAAATAAATGGAGTCAGCCAGCAGAAAAGGATACATTCAAGAACCCTCTGATTGGTCATTATTGAATGATACTCCAGTGGTCTACATATTGCCACATATCTGTCATATGCCATCACTGTTAATGTTGAAAGATCACACAAGGCAAATGAATAAATGACAAATATCTGAATCATACATCCAACATAAGAAATAATGTGATTCTCTGATAACAAATCATACATGAATTTAGGGTAGAATCCAGCAGTGCCATAAAGTGCATTTATGCACAAATTACATATAAAAACATACATTGGCTCATGAAGCGTCTTTTGTGAGATTATAGTGAAAATAACAACTACATTACACAACACCATTAGGGGATAAAACAGTGCAGTGAGGGAAAAAAACACAAATCTGTTTTCAAGTGTTTCATTAAGTCCAGAGAGTGTAAATACTAAGACACTGGACACATTCTCCAGTGGTGGCTGCATCTGGAATGATATGCAATTATTATGCAGTAGTTAATAATAATAATAAGATCTAAAAACTATTAATTTAAACTGTCATGAATTCTGAAAATGAGAAAACCCACCACATAACTTATAACATTATCCAAGTATGTTATACAGTTTTACTTGAGGTTTGTTCAGCTGCACAAAGGAAATATCCTCTAGCAGCAGCATGCATTGATTTTGTTGAATAATTCACCGTTGAAATCTTACCATGTTCTCTGTTTCTATGTTTCCCATTGTGTTCTGTAAACGTTTGATTTGGTTTGCTATATATGGACACTGGTCTCATGCTAATTGCGTTGACCACAATCTCTGAAAACAGTTTTAACAAGCTCTCTAAAGGCTGCTTTTCTCTAATGTTAAAATGATGTCCATCTATGCTCATAAGTAGAACTGCACATAACATTTGTCCATTTAAAGTTTTCATTCATTTTCTTGCTAATATATCAGGCCCCACATTAACTGATACATGAATGCAGAATAAATTCTGTGTTAGAACAAAATTATATACTTATTAATTTATTATTATTACTTTTGAGCTGTAAGCAAGCCTTTCCTTACTAAAGTGACTGCATGCACAAATCAAGTTACTAGGGCTGGGACAATATATCAATTCGCAATACAAAGAATCTGTGTTGATTCTGATATTTTCCAAATGTTTCACGATTCTCTCTCAAATTGATTCAGAGCTTAATTTTTAACAGCAGATGGCATCACATGCTTTAGAAACACTTGCACTCTGCTTGCTTCCAGTTCTTTTACACTCACCACTTAAACCTAAAATAATCATTCATAAAGTTCAAAAAGGTTGAAGCGAATTACAAGGGTGTTCACAGTGGGCTGCTATATATTAATGTTGCATCATAAAAGCATTCTGAGTCAAGGTGCAAGTATATTTAACCACTTACATGACTAACTACATGAATAAAGTGGTAAATTATTCTTATTATTTTTGTTTTTTGCACAAACAAAGCAGTCATGTCACTTCATAAAATTGAGTTTAAGCCACGGGAGTCACATAGAGTAATTTAATGATGCCATTCCTACCTTTCTGGACCTTGGAGTGGTAGTTGTGTTGGATCTCTATGGAGGGACAGAAACTTCTCTGACTTCATCAAAAATATCTTAATTTGTGTTCCGAAGATGAACAAAGGTCTTACGGATGTGGAACGTCATGAGGGTGAGTAATTAATGACAGAATTTGGGTGAACTAACCCTTTGCTATTAACATACCTTACAGCTGCTGATTAAAAAAAAAGGAAAAAAATACACATAAATAACAACATGGGATACAGTTGCTTCATAAAGGACAAAAACGCAGAACCTGATTTCACCAAGTGCATCTTTGTAGATCCTGGGACAACATTCTTATCAACCAATCAAATTTGAAGACAAATTTACTGTTTATGTCAAGTTTATGGTTACAACCAAGGTTAGGTGCTTCTACATCAGTGTTATTCACCTATCATTTCCCTCTGATTTTAGGGGTAAGTTATGGGTAGGGGTAGGTTTAGGGGTAGGGATATGATTAGGATTACATTTTTAGACAGGAATGTTGTTCCAGGATCAACAAAATATGTTGACCCTAACTTAAAATCAAGAAGTGCTACAAAAAAACATTTTTGAAGAAATTCATGATAAATTTGACACTTAACTAGGTCACAAAAATAGACAAACACAATTTTCATAAAGTTATAGTCCACCCAAAATTAAAATATTTTTAAAAGTCACCTTTATATAGCGATTTTCACAATACAGATTTTTTTCAAAGCAGCTTTACAGTGATAAACAGGAAAACAGATGCAAACAGAATTGAATTCTGTTGTAAAGCAGCTTTAAAGACAATAGTGCTGTTATTCACTTTGAGTCAGTTCAATGTTGATTCAGTTCAGTTCAATACCAGTGCTGATGTTGCAAAATTTGTTAATTATGAAACAAAGTTGAATCAGCTATAAAGCAGTTCTACAGTTCTTCAGCTAAATGACACTTGTCTTCTTTAAAGCTGTTTTACAATAGAATTCAATTCTGTTTGCATCAGTTAATATTTTCCTATTTCCAGTCAAGACCAGAGAAACTTGTTCATGCTTTCATCACCAGCAGGTGGATTATTGTAATGAACTCCTCACTGGCCTTCCCCAAAAGACCATAAAACAGCTGCAGCTTGTACAGAACGCTGCCAGGATTCTCACGACACAGTCCTCAGGTCCTTGCACTGGCTTCCAGTTGCATTTTGAATTGATTTTAAAGTACTGTTACTTGTTTATAAATGGTCTAGGACCTCAGTGCATTGCAGATATGCTCATTGAATATAAACCTCACTAACCAGCTTCCTGAAGAGATCAGATGTGCTCCAACAGTAATCACATTCAAATCCAGACTCAAAACACATCTGTTTAACCTTACATTTACTGATTGAGCACTGTGCTATATCTGAACTGATTGCACTTTATTTTATATACATCACCTCTTTATCCTTTTAATTCTGTTTCTTGTTTTTATTTTATTTTTAATGCATTTTATATCAATCTCTTATGCATCCTCTTTTTATTTTTGACTGTTTTAATGCATTTTAAAACTTGCTGTCTAGTTGGAAGAGCTGGAAGAATTAGGAAGTAAAACTTTGTTATCCCTGTATGGAACTCTGGACATAAAGAAGTCCAGGGAAATTTGTCTGTAAGGGTACTGTTTAAACACACAGCAACCTGACAAATATAAATATTCTTACAGTTACCCCTCCAGTGTGAGGAAGATCCGTTTAGATCCGCTCTGATGGATAGATCCGCTCTCACTGACAAAAAAGTTGAGTTAGCCCTGGTGGTTCCAGAAAGATTTGTCTGTAAGGGTACTGTTTAAATGCACAGCTACCTGACAAATATTCTGACTGACTCTTCCATCCAGTCCCAGGGATAGTCTGTGCTTTTATTCCTATTTTTATTTATTATGCATTCCATTTTTATTCTTATGTATTTGTTTCATTTTTATGTGAAGCAATCTGAATTATCATTGTGTATGAAATGTGCTATATAAATAAACCTATTGTAAGGCTTGATTTTCCTGCTAGACAAAAACAGAGATCAAGCATCCTACAATAAAATAATAAAATAATAAAACTCATCTGGAAAAAGATCTCAAAGAAGTAGTAAAGGACAACGCCTTGCCCTAACCCCAAAAGGACAACGCCTCCCCCTCCACACACACAAACACATCTTCCCTTCCCCCTGACTCAAGTCACTGAAAATTCTTCAAGACATATAATGTAACTTGTGTATCTATTGTTTTTATCTTGGTCTCAATTTCACAAGCAGTCACTGGTATTATGAAGAAGAGTGAAAACTAAGGAAAATTCTGTCCTCTTTTTGGGTGGTGCCTTTTGTGAAAACCCACTCCTCTCCCCCCAAAACAGGTGTTGATGTAGTAAATATTTATAACCCTTTCTGTTCTGGTCTGTATATAAGGTAAACTGCAACGCAGTCAGGGGGGATCTTCTGTAGCCAGAAACCCCCAAGCAGTGATGGACAAGTGTCTTCGAACACTAGTCCACCACTGTGTGTATATGCATTTCAATTGATGTTATGCATTCATTATTTCTGAATTGGCTTCTAATTGTAAAACTATGGAATTGACATTTTTACTTGACAAATACAATGTTATATTTGATTTACTCTGGATTCTTCTGAAATCATTATGACCAGTAGATTATTGGAGTCCATATTTCTGCAAATCTGCGTCAGGATGGATTGAAACTAAAGGTGTCACGGTTCGCAGATGCATTGTTTCCTTCTTGTCGCGTGCTCTGTGTTGTGACAGCAGTGGGTGTGTTTGTGTATGTATGCGTGCGAGTGTGTTTGTGGGTGTGTCCAGGCCACGTGGATCATCAGTGGATCCAGCTGCCACTCATCACAATCCCCACCTGCTGCTCATTCACTCACACTTTAAATACTCACCTCATTCTCATCTCCATTGTCAGATCGTTGTTTGGTGTCCTGTTTGTGGTTGTCTCGTCTGTTCCTGACCGGAGTCCATGTTGTTCATCGTCAGTTCCAGTTTGATCGTCATCGTGTTCTCGTTTCATGTCTGGATCTTGGAATCATCTCACCGCTACTCTTCACGTCACCATCACGCTTCACCAACCGATCATCCCAGTCCCTGCATCTGCCGAAGCCTGCCAATCTCATGGACTGTTTCACACTCTCTGCTTTTTCTAAATAAAAGGCGTTACTTGCACTTGCTTCCTGTGTTCAATCATGACAGAACGATCTGACCAAGGAACGGAAGCAGCAAGTTCATCGCAGACAGCCCTCGAGGATTTCGTTACCAACAGTATGCGACGGATGGAGTCTCAGGAGAGAAATTTAAATGAGACGGGGAGAGCCGTGCAGGCTTTGGTAGCGCAGGTAACCGAGCTCACCCAGCAATTCCAGCTGCTTCGTGGTCCCGCTGCGCCGCCCACACCGGCCGTCCACCCACCATCACCAGAGAGCGCCCCCAATGCTGAACCTCGACTTCCGGTGCCAGAAGCGTATGCAGGTGAACCCAGTTTTTGTAGAGCTTTTCTGACTCGCTGTACCATGCATTTCGCCATGCAGCCCCGCACCTTCAGTATGGAACAAAGCAAGGTGGCGTTCGTATTGACGCTCCTGACGGGGAAGGCGGCTCTCTGGGGGACGGCGGTGTGGGAGAACCAAGACCCCTGCTGCGCCTCGTTCCAGTCACTCTCCGCGGAGATGAAGAGAGTGTTCGACCGGTCGGTCGCGGGGAGAGAAGCCGTCAGGCTGTTGGCTGAATTACGCCAGGGAGAGAAATCGGTGTCGGAGTATTCCATCGAATTTCGTACGCTGGCGGCAGAGTGTCACTGGAACGAGGAGGCGCAGTGGGACATGTTCCTGCATGGGCTGGCTGAAAGTGTCCAGAGGGAGATCTACGCGCTGGACCTCCCCACCACCTTCAACGGTCTCATTGACCTGGCTCTTCGCGTGGACGCTCGACTGACCAGGGTCGAGCGAAGGGTTTCCTTCCAGAGGAGTGAGGAGACTATGAGGTCCAGCAGCGGGGACACGGTCAGTCCCGCTCAAGATCTGGAGCCCATGCAGGTGGGTCGAGCTCGGCTTTCCCGGGAGGAGCGGGAAAGGCGGAGATCCCAAGGACTATGTTTATACTGTGGTAAACCTGGACACTTCGCTTACGGCTGTCCGTTAAAAGGGCAAACCCGACAGTAAGTTTGAGGCTACTGTCGGGTGGGATCTCCGCTGGAAAGTCCTCAACCACCTCCACCCTCCTCCCGGTGAAACTGGGGTGGTCTCATCACTTTCACCACTGCAGCACACTTTTGGATTCTGGGGCAGAAGGTAATTTTATGGATCTGTCATTCGCCACCAAACTTCACATCCCTGTCAAACCTCTCATCAACAGAATCGCTGTACATGCACTAAATGGACAACGCCTTCCCACCATATCCCACATCACAGAAAACATCACCCTGATCGTCGCTGGAAATCATTCTGAACTCACCTCATTTTTTATTTTTGACTCCCCTCACACTCCCGTCGTCCTTGGTCATCCTTGGCTCACCAGACACAACCACCGGGTAGACTGGATCCAGAACTCCATCGTGGCCTGGAGTGAGGAGTGTCATAAGTCTTGTCTTGTCTCTGCTTGTTTGTCTGTCTCTGGTTCTGTTTTACAGGAGGAAGCAGTGGATCTGTCTAACGTGCCTGTCGAGTACCATGACCTGAAGGAGGTGTTCAGTAAGTCTAGGGCTGCTTCTCTTCCTCCGCATCGTCCCTACGATGCCTTTAGATCTCCGCCTAAAGGCAAGTTATATTCTCTTTCGGTTCCTGAAAGGGAGGCTATGGAGAAATATATTTCTGATTCACTAGCAGCCGGGTTCATTCGCCATTCCTCTTCTCCAGCGGGGGTGGGATTCTTTTTTGTGGGGAAAAAGGATGGATCTCTGCGACCTTGTATTGATTACCGGGGGTTGAACAACATTACGGTAAAGAATACCCATCCTTTGCCGTTAATGTCTTCGGCCTTCGAGAGGTTGCAGGGAGCTTCCGTTTTTTCACAAAATTGGATTTAAGAAACGCTTATCATTTGGTCCGCATCAGGGAGGGCGATGAATGGAAGACCGCTTTCAACACCCCTAGGGGGCATTTTGAGTACTTGGTTATGCCGTTCGGGCTTTCCAACTCCCCAGCGGTCTTCCAGGCACTCGTCAATGACGTGCTGAGAGATATGGTCGATCAGTTCATATATGTCTACCTGGACGACATATTGATTTTTTCCTCATCTCTCCAGGAGCATGTACAGCACGTTCGACGAGTACTTCAGAGGTTGCTAGTGAATGGGCTTTTTGTCAAGGCGGAGAAATGAGTTTTTCATGCACAGTCTGTTCCTTTCCTAGGGTACATCGTGTCGACTGAGGGAGTGCGCATGGATCCTGAGATGGTTAAGGCTGTGGTAGATTGGCCAAGTCCAGATTCCCGTAAGGCCCTACAGAGGTTTCTGGGGTTCGCCAATTTTTACCGGCGGTTTATTCGCAACTTCAGCCAACTAGCCTCACCTCTGATTGCCTTGACCTCCCCCAAAACTACGTTCAGGTGGTCAGACGCAGCTGAGGCTGCGTTTGCCAAACTAAAGGCTCGCTTTGTTTCGGCCCCTATTCTCGTTGCCCCTGATCCATCATGGCAGTTTGTGGTGGAGGTCGACGCATCAGAGGTGGGGGTAGGTGCAGTGTTGTCCCAGCGTTCTCCCGCAGACGTTAAAATGCACCCATGCGTGTTTTTTTCACATCGCTTACCTCCCGCTGAACGTAACTACGACATTGGTAATAGGGAGTTGCTGGCAGTCAAGTTGGCCTTGGAGGAATGGCACCACTGGTTAGAGGGTTCTGGGGTACCCTTTATTGTCTGGACCGACCACAAGAACCTAGAATACATTAGAACTGCCAAAAGATTGAACTCCAGGCAGGCTCGGTGGGCACTTTTTTTCGGACGTTTTGATTTTACTCTCTCGTACCGCACGGGTTCCAAAAACATCAAACCCGACTCTTTGTCTCGTATTTTTGACCGTTCCGAATGCCCGTCTACTCCCGAGTGCATTTTACCCGAGACATTAGTGGTCTCCACACTCACATGGGAGGTCGAATCGAGAGTCAAGTCGGCTCTAGAAGGGGTAACGCCTCCGCTCGAGTGTCCACCGAACCGCTTATTTGTGCCGGAGGGATTATGGTCCATGGTCATCCAGTGGGGTCATTGTTCCAACGTAGCGTGTCATCCAGGAGTCAGTCAAACTAAGTTTTTGGTCAAGCAACGATTCTGGTGGCCTCTCATGGCTCGTGACGTTCGCGATTTTGTCTTGGCTTGCTCAGTCTGCGCCGTTGGTAAGACTTCCAATCGTCCCCCGGATGGGTTACTTCAACCGCTGTCAGTCCCTTCGAGACCCTGGTCCCATATCTCGCTAGATTTTGTTACCGCCCTCCCACCCTCCCAAGGGTACACGGTTGTTTTGACTGTAGTGGACCGGTTCTCGAAGGCGGCTCATTTCATCCCCTTGCCCAAATTACCTTCAGCCAAGGAGACAGCGGTTACGGTCATTGATCACGTCTTTCGGATTCATGGCCTCCCGGTAGACGTGGTCTCTGACAGGGGTCCGGTCAGTTCCAGTTTGATCGTCATCGTGTTCTCGTTTCATGTCTGGATCTTGGAATCATCTCACCGCTACTCTTCACGTCACCACCACGCTTCACCAACCGATCATCCCAGTCCCTGCGTCTGCCGAAGCCTGCCAATCTCATGGACTGTTTCACACTCTCTGCTTTTTCTAAATAAAAGGCGTTACTTGCACTTGCTTCCTGTGTTCAATCATGACAAAAGGCTCAATGAAAGGAGCATGTTGCACATCATGGGACCTTTTGATTTTTGTTTATTAACTGGCTTACCAAGTTGCAGTATCGTGACTAAGAAAACCGTGTTTTTGTATGAACAAGCATGTGGTGGTTCGCCTGAAATGCATTAGTAAACTCTGCACCCTCTGACTAAGACCAGAACTGGCGAGTTTGTGATCGTGAAAAGCACTAAAACGGCCGAAGTGACTTTTCTAAGTGATATGGGTCCGTAATGAAAGAATAATTGAAAATATGAGATACCCAGAATAATCAACTATCTAAATTAATACATAACAAATGATTAATTTCTAATTGGAAACACAACATAAGAATAAGAATCATTTGAAATTGGAGTCAGATTAAACGAGTGAAATTAAGTGAACTTCACAGAGGCGCTGAAAAGGCATACACGGATTAACCTTCGCCCAGGCTGTCGGATTCCGTTTTTGGGCCGATGGGGGGTTCCTTACACTACCTTACACTAATTTTTGGCTGTCCCAGACGAAAGACTGTCACCGTGAAACAATCACTGCGCTTTCTGTGATCGTGTCTCTTAATCGGTGGTTCTATGTCGTACAGTGAGAGAGGTTCAAAGACGGCTGTTTTCCCAGTCTTGCGACCAAAGATAGCCTACGATCATTTTCTGACAGTGTCAGAAATTCAGCATGATCAACGCATAGTGCGTTTGCTGCTACGACTTACGTCTACTGACCAGCCAATAAAAATGCGACATGAAATCAACATGACATGGCGCTAAAACTTAAAACTGCTTACCTTAAGCTCTTTTACCTTCTTCTTTCACCACTTCCTTTTTATTTTCAGCACACATAAAATTTACAACTGCCAAAGTGTGATTCAACATGGTATTTTTTTTAACCACTAGCGCATGCTGATGATGTTTTATTCTTCTATAGAAACTTGCATCGTAGCCTACGGGTCAACAGGCGTCATGCATGTCATGCCCAAGTTCAATGAATCCATGTCGCACAGTGTGAATTGTAATGAACTTAAAGGATTGCAAAAATCGTGCAGTGTATCCCGGGCCTTACAGATGCAATACTGCTTTAATCTAGCTCAATTCAGTTCAAGTGTTATTCTCATCCAATAGCGTCAGTGCAGTCAAATCAGTAATATCACTGAATATTAAATACTCCCAACTAAGCAAACCAAAGGTGAGAGTGGTAAGGAACCCAAACTCCATCAGGTGACAGAAACTGAGAAAAATCCTTGGGAGAAATCAGGCTCAGGGGGCTAGGGAGTTAGGGAGTTAACAACCTCCAAGATGCATTTAGTAAAACACACACACACACACACACACACACACATATATATATATATATACACACACACATATCTTGGGGGCAAAAACAAAAGTATTGCGTTTATATACCCCCATTTTTCATGAGCTGAACTGAAAGATCTAAGACTTTTTCTATGTACACAAAAGGCTTATTTCTCTCAAATATTGTTCACAAATCTGTCTAAATCTGTGTTAGTGAGCACTTCTCCTTTGCCGAGATAATCCATCCACCTCACAGGTGAGGTGATGGTCGTGGATGAATGGCACAACAATGGGCCACAGGATCTCGTCACAGTAGCTCTGTGCATTCAAAATGCCATCAATAAAATGCACCTGTGTTCGTTGTCAATAACATACGCCTGCCCATGCCATAAGCCACCGCCACCATGGGCCACTCGATCCACAACATTGACATTAGCAAACCGCTCACCCACACGCTGTCTGCCATCTGCCCTGTACAGTGAAAACCGGATTTATCCGTGAAGAGAACAGCTCTTCAAAGTGCCAGACAGATTTAGACAGATTTGTGAACAATATTTTAGAGAAACAGGCCTTTTGTGTACATAGAAAAAGTCTTATATCTTGGGGGCAAAAACAAAAGTATTGCGTTTATAATTTTGTTCAGTGTATGTAAGAATAACAATGTACCCAAACACATTATTTACTGTTGTAGAAAAACAAGAAAGTTTTGCAACTGCCTAAATCTAATAGTAGAGCAACATAAGGTGAGTCTAGATATTAGTTTTTCTGAATTGCTAAAACACATTTCTTGAAACCATCACTCATTTTCTTAAAACATTAAACACAAATCCAAATAATCAAACTAATTTCACAAAACCCCTGACTCGTATGGCAAAATCAAACAAAGCTTTCAGATCATACACACATTAAAGGGGTCATGAACTGCGTTGTTTTATTGTTTTATAATGTTTCCTGGGGTGTACTTATAATGTGCATATGAAAATATCCAAGTATTACTCTCTCTTTTACCAAGTTTTTACTATTACAGCTCTCAAGGTTAACTAATCATGAAAAGTGTTGCATTACATTTAGACCTATGGCATTATATTTAGATTGCAGCATGAAAGGTTGCAGAGATGAACACTGTGCAGCCGATCACAGACATGTTGTTGAGCACATGAAAGCAGTGATCTCGTCATTGCAACTCAATTTCTGTACACTAACAAATGCTTTCATCTTCAGTAACAGTGCAAACGCAATATAACTAAGAGATTCGTTCAATAAAACGGGATTTTTGCTTGTCAGTCACGATAAACTCACGCTGTTTGATTGACAGCTTCAGCGCACGCTGCTCCAACGATTGCAAAGGGAGCATTCTTTATATAATTTAACCATCATTAAATAACAGATTATGTTCATCCTACTGAGAAACAATGCAAGTTGACGTTTAGTCACGGGTTTGATTTACTGACACACAGAAAAAGAACATCTGACTGTACATGAATCATTAAAATCAGATCAGGCATTAGAATTAACACAGTTACTTACATGTTGTCGCATTACTGTCGAGTCCAGGCACTGCACAATATTTTGTAATCCTCAACAGCATGTTTATTGCTTGGTAGCTCAATCTGGTTTAGCACCACATAGGCCTATGTTACAAACCCGATTCCAAAAAAGTTGGGACACTGTACAAATTGTGAATAAAAAAGGAATGCAATAATTTACAAATCTCATAAACTTATATTTTATTCACAATAGAATATAGATAACATATCAAATGTTGAAAGTGAGACATTTTGAAATGTCATGCCAAATATTAGCAGAAAGGAATTTCTCAGAGAAAAATTTCAAAGAGTTTGAAGTTATCATCATCTACTGTGCATAATATCATCCAAAGATTCAGAGAATCTGGAACAATCTCTGTGCGTAAGGGTCAAGGCCGGAAAACCATACTGGATGCCTGTGATCTTCGGGCCCTTGGACGGCACTGCATCACATACAGGAATGTTACTGTAATGGAAATCACAACATGGGCTCAGGAATACTTCCAGAAAACATTGCTGGTGAACACAATCCACCGTGCCATTCGCCGTTGCCGGCTAAAACTCTATAGGTCAGAAAGTTCTAGAACAACATATGCTCCCATCCAGATGTTGTCTCTTTCAGGGAAGACCTTGCATTTTCCAACATGACAATGCCAGACCACATACTGCATCAATTACAACATCATGGTTGCGTAGAAGAAGGATCCGGGTACTGAAATGGCCAGCCTGCAGTCCAGATCTTTCACCCATAGAAAACATTTGGTGCATCATAAAGAGGAAGATGCGACAAAGAAGACCTAAGACAGAGCAACTAGAAGCCTGTATTAGACAAGAATGGGACAACATTCCTATTCCTAAACTTGAGCAACTTGTCTCCTCAGTCCCCAGACGTTTGCAGACTGTTATAAAAAGAAGAGGGGATGCCACACAGTGGTAAACATGGCCTTGTCCCAACTTTTTTGAGATGTGTTGATGCCATGAAATTTAAAATCAACTTATTTTTCCCTTAAAATGATACATTTTCTCAGTTTAAACATTTGATATGTCATCTATGTTGTATTCTGAATAAAATATTGAAATTTGAAACTTCCACATCATTGCATTCTGTTTTTATTCACAATTTGTACAGTGTCCCAACTTTTTTGGAATCAGGGTTGTACTTTGGCTACCTATTCTATTGCATGTCATGCGTGAATCGGTGGGTGGGGCTAAATAGGCAGTGAGGAAGTAGGCGTTGATCTTTTACTGGGGAGGCGGTGCTTGATCCCCACTTTTAAATTTCTGTCGTTTACTGGGTCTGGTGTCAATAAAAGCTTTTATTGGACTAAGGAATTTTTCAGCTCTGAAACTTACAGGATATTCTTATAGTATGATGACCACTTATATGTCAAAAGCTCAAGGAAAATTTTATTTCTCAGTTCATCACCCCTTTAAGCAATATATAAACACTACAGATCATTCATTAGACACTACATTAAAAAATGGAAATCACAACATCCAGAAAATGAGGTTACAGAAAAAAAGTATATTGTAACACAGTAAACACATTTTGCCATTACATAAAATGTATAGAAATCACAATTAAGTAATGTGAATATATAGTATACTGTATGTATTGCAAGTACAGTATTATATTCAATATTATATAGTATTGAATGTCTGTATATTCAGCACTTACATACTGAACAAACATACAGCAGTCTAAATGCAAAGGCCTAAAAGGTCAAAGAAAACTCTAAATGAAAAGCATGTTACAGTACAAAAAAAAAAAAAAAAAAAAAAAAACAGCGAGAGAAGAATCTTCTTGAAAGGCGAATCCATCCTTGCACAGACCCTGCATCAGTTAGGTCACGGGCCACGGGCCTTGAATGAGGCATATTGTGACATAGGGCTGGAGATTGTAAACCTTCCATGCCAAAAAACAAAAAACAAAAAAAAAAAAACTCCTCAATGGGTTTAAGGAAGGGACAGTATGGTGGGAGGTATTGGAGTGAAAATTGTCTTTGTCTAAAATGTGAACATGTGGGCTGTGTTGTAAGAGCCTACAAGTTGGCATGCTGGTGGAGGACCTCATTTTGCGTGATTGCAACATATATTGTGATATTACCATCACTTTGGCCCAGGACATTCAAAATGATGTTTCTCCCTCTCCCTCTTACTGCAACATCACCTTTTGCCTTTTTATAGTATTGCACCTGATTGTTGAGTTTACAGTTAAGCACCTAAGTGTCTGCACACCTGACCACTGTGTTTGATCAGCTGGTTTATAGGGATGGTATTTTGGAAAGCAGTGTCTTGAAATGGCAAAGAAGTGACATTAGGTTAGATTTCTGTGTCTAATGTAGAGAAGTGTGTTTGGTGTTGTAGTTTAGTGTGTTTTGCAAAAAAGTATGAGGCTGAGAATGTGCTTATAATTGTGCAGATCTGTCCTGAGGTTTTGCTCCTTGAGTGTAGAGTTTCTGTAACTGTGTGTTATTTTTAATTTTAGTGTGTAAGCAATCGTGAAAAACTGTAATGACCTATATTTCATACAATTTGTTTGATAACATTATTAGAAATAAGTGTCAACAATTTTAAGTCATTGTGTGTACAGGATGACAATTGTGTTGTAGTTGTGCTTAACTTTTGGTGCTTGTGTTTACCGTTTTGCAGCAAAAGTGCATCACAGTGTGAAATGTGTTTTAGGAAGTGAGAATGTGTTTAGAGTTTTGCAAAAAGAGTTCATGAGATTTGCAAACAGTGTCTAACTGCCTAAACATGTTTAAGGTTGTGCAGAAAGAGTGATTTATTTGACAAAATGGTTTAGACTATTGAGAATTTGGTTTAGAGAATGGATTTTACTGTCATAGCAATTGTGAAAAACCATAAAATAATTAAAATAGAAAATGGGGCCAGCCAGCAGAAAAGGATGCATTTAAGAACTATCTGATTGGTCATTATTGAATGATACTCCAGTGGTCTGCATATTGCCAAATACCTGCCATATGCCTTCACTAATGTTGAAGAGTCACACAAAGCAGATGAATAAATTACAAATATTTGAATCAGACATCTAGTATAAGAAATCACATGATACTGGGATAGTAAATCATACATGAATTTAGAGTAGAATCCAGAAGTACCAAAAAGTCCATTTACACACAGATTACATGTAAACACATACAGTGCCCTCCAGTAATATTGGCACCCTTGGTAAACATGAGCCAAAGCAGCTGTGAAAACAAATCTGCATTGTTTCAAATCAATTGAAAGTGGGAGAAACTCATATTATGAAATAAATGTTTTTCTCCAGTTCACATTGGCCACAATTATTGGCACCCAATTATTGCATCGTACTTTTTCCTAAGAAAACAGTTCTGAGTCTTCACCTATAATGCCTGACGAGTTTGAGAACACCTGACAAGAGATCAGACCATTCCTTCATACACAATCTCTCCAGATCTTTCAGATTCCCAGCTCCATGTTGGTGCTTCTTCTCTTCAGTTCACTCCACTCGTTTTCTTTAGGGATGGCCATGGCAGAAGCTTCATTTTGTGCTCAGTGACACATTTTTGATCTTGATGTTTGTTTGGATCATTGTCCTGACTGAAGATCCAACCATGGCCTGCTGAAACAGTTCTACCATGTCATCACTGAATCCATCCTAAGCCCTTCAATTACCGTCTGGTTCAGCTCAGCTACCAATTCTGAGCTCAGAAGACTACATCGGATAGTCCGGACTGCTGAGTGAATCATTGGTATAACCCTCCCCACTCTCCAAGATCTGTACTTATCCAGAAGTGTGCAAAAGAGCTGGCAAAATCACTCTGGACCCCTCACATCCAGAACACTCCCTCTTTGAGTTGTTGCCATCTGGTCGACGCTACAGAGCTTTGAGCACCAGAACGACCACACACAAGAACAGTTTCTTCCCTCAGGCAATCATCTCATGAACACTTGACAATAAACAAGGAACACACACACACACACACACACACACACACACACACACACACACACACACACTATTAAACATTCATTTATTTAACACACATACTTATTTACATTTCTAATTTACAACTAACAAACAGTATCTGTACATAGTAAATTGCTTATTTTAATTCATTTTCATTTCTATATTGTGTCTTTGCTATTTTGCACATTGTCTGTATATTTGTATATTGTTCTTTTTATTGTCTCTGTCTTGTCACTGCCACTCTGTTGCACTGTTGAGCTTCTGTCACTACAACAAATTCCTAGTATGTGTAAACAGTTGATTCTGATTCTATTATAAGATTTCTAGCAGAAGCGGTCAGGTTTTGATTTTTTATCTGTTGGTATTTGCTAGAATGCCTGACACCATGTATTTGAACAAGATTTCCAAGACCTCCAGCAGAAAAATTGGCCCACAACATTAAAGATCCAGCAGTATATTTAACCGTGGGCATAGGGTACGTTTTATCAATGCGTGTACCAAACACATCTGGTGGTTTGCTGCCAAAAAGCTCTCTTTTTTTAATTTCATCTGACCATAGAAGCCGGTCCCGTTTGAAGTTCCAGTCATGTCTGACAACTGAATATGCTGGATTTTGTTTTTTGCTGAGCGATGAGGATTTTTCTTGAAACCCTCCCAAACAACTTGTGGTGATGTAAGTGCTGTTTGATATTTTTTTAGGCTTTCTGAGACTCAAGACTCAACTAATCTCTGCAATTTTCCAGCTATGATCACCGGGCATTAGGATGATATAGACAGACGTCTTCTTCCAGGCAGATTTGTAACATCTTTAGTTGATTGGAACTTGTTAATTATTGAACTGATTGTGGAAATGGGGATTTTCAATGCTTCAGCTATTTTCTTGCAGCCACTTTATATTTTGTGTAGCTCAAATATTTTTTGCTGCACATCAGAACTATATTCTTTGGTTTTACTCATTGTGATGAATGATTAAGGAAATTTGGCCTTTATGTTTCCTCATATTTGTACTTCTGTGGAACAGGAAGTCATGGTCCAGCCAATTTCATGCTCCTAGTCACCCTGGTGTGCTAAAAAACATGAATTGGAATATTGTTGTCTAAGTTAATGTTATCATTTCATGGGTAACATTAAAGTCTAACACGAGGAATTAAGAAGATTAATGACAACATGGAGAAAATTACCACACCTGACCAACAACAAATGACTTGCAGCACACAGTCTTGAGCTGGATTGAAAATGACTTTAAGCCATCCATGGAGGATCCAAGCATTGAATCTTTAGATGCACTTAATTTCCAAGAGGAAGAGCGAGTGCTTGATGAAGCTGTTAACCCTCGAAATGTCTTCTGTAGAATAGCTATCTACCCAGCTTCAAGGGCTACAAAATCTAAGACAGAAAGAAAAGAAAGAGTTTTCCTATGCTTATCGCTCAACAGGAAAAATGTCTGCATGCAGAGTTTAAATTACAACTTCAGCATGCCGAATTCGAAATGTATGGACTGAAAGGCTTACTGAAACTCAAAGAAACTCAAATCGTCGAAAGGCTGAGTTAACAATAAATTAAGACTTTTCAACTGCTATCTCAGGTAATCCATCCCTTGACTTTTGTCCATCACACTCAACAGTGAACGAGAATCCTTTATGCCAACTACTAGAGCTGTCAAGGCAACAATATCAGTCACACATTGATTCCATGCACCTACCACCTGTTGACATCATCAAGTTCGATGGAGAACCCTTAAAGTACTGGCAGTTCATGAGATTGTTCTCCTCTGTGATTGATAAAGAGACAGTGCCAGATCAAGAGAAACTCACTCGACTGCATCAGTACACTGTCGGCCAAGCTAGAGATGCTATCTCACATTGCTTGTACAACCCCCAACTCTAGCCTGGGCTATGTGGAAGCCTAACCGTTTGCCAAAGTTAAATGACATAGCCAGTCTTGTTAAATCAGAAGCTGCTAAGAGAGCAGATCTTATCTTCGGGAATCTTCTTAGCCCTGCCATTTGAAATTCTCCAGCAAGTTTTAAATTAAGTACTAAATCAAGTTTAAGTAAGAAAAGGCAGACATTCGCAACATTGCCCGTTACTAATGAACCCACCACATTGTCCACACCAAAGACAACATCAAGATTTAAGTGTCCAAAATGCACTGATGGACATTTTCTGAACCAATGTCAAGCCTTTAGATCAAGAGCGTTTGGACTTTGTTCAACATAAGCAACTTTGTCTGAACTGTTTCATGAAAGGTCATCACAGCACAGTCTGTACTCACAGCTGGGTATGCAAGGTGCCTGGATGTGTGAAAAAACACAACAGTTGGCTGCACTCCACTATCGTAGCCTCTAACAATGAAAAAAAGGCCAATCTACTAATCAAGCTACTGAAGATGAACCGGCTGCTGACCCGCCACAAGCCATTCGAGCACATGCTACCAGAAAATACACTGAAGCCAGTCAAAAGAAGATTGCACTTCCCATCTTGCCAGTAGTGATTTCAGACAGACACAACTGATTCTCTATGAATGTCTTTGCTTTGCTTAACAGTGGCTCTAATTGGACCTTTGTTTCTAAGAAGCTAGTTCATGCTCTTAAGCTAGAGTCACGCAAAATGAACATTAAACTGAACACCATGGAGACCAAAAACATCTCAACGTAGTCATGCTAGCTGTGGATCTACGAGTTGAAGATGCTCAACAAAGGAACTCTTACCTCATGAAGGGAGTGCTCTGTTGGGATCACCTGAACATAAGTCTAGACAACCTAGTCACACAGCATGAGGTGTTCCAGTGGCCGCATCTGAAGGAAATCGCAGATGAAATTAGTTTACCTGATGTTGATTTAGCTGATGAAGTTCACCTGCTGATAGGTCTAGACATACAACCAGACATACTTAATCCTTGAGAGACACGCTGTGGTGACTCAGACGAGCCTTACACAAATCTGACTGGCCTGAAGTGGACACTCCATGGACCAGTAGCTGATGGTTCAACATCTATCTCTGCCAATTTCATTCAAGCTGACCACTCTCTACAACAAGTTGTTGAAAGATTTTGGAAACTGGATGATCCAGTGCATGGGAACAATGACTTATTGTCAGTAGTAGTGTTGTCAAAAGTACCGGTACTTCGGTACCAAGTCGGTACTGAAATTTTGAAAATGTGACAATACCAGCATTTCTGTAGTACCGGTAGTATCGAGAATTCGGGTATATTCGGTACCCACTGATAGGGCTGTGCTAGTATTTACTTGAATATGACACGAGTGAAGCACAAAACTTTGTTTACAGAAGAAATAATAGGTTAGCAATTAAATGTGACATCGCAGCCATGGAAACATTTTGGTTAATGCCGAATAAGAGAGGTGCGTGAGTCCATACATTTAAGCTTTGTATTCTGTTTTCCGAATCGCGATCTGGTCACCTGATTAGCAGAGAATTTAACAATATTCCATTAGTTATTCCACTGAACATGGAATCTGTTTCTTTTCCCAAATCTTCACTCACGCAGGGGATTATAACGTTTCTTTCGTTCGCATTTAGGCCTATTATAGGCTATTCGCATTATTTACTGTGGTAAAGTAGAAAAAACACAGTAGGACAGAAACCTTTTTGCTTGCACGTCAGTTTCTATTTAACAGAGTTTGTGCTTGTTATTAGACTTTATAAGGCGCGTCAAGTTTATTTGTATAGCGCATTTCACACACCAGTGATTTTTACTTTCGTTTTCTCTGGCAAAAGCTTGAATGTCTTGCCCCTGCGGAGGATAAAACACGCTCTTCAGACCTTTTACAACAAGTGTCAGTTGTTTGTAACATCAGGAGATAACGAAGATATTATTAAAGAGAAATGGTCTCTTTCCTGCTCGTGTCCCACATCCCTCTCAAAGCGCATAACGGTAATAACGGGACTTTGGCTATATATGACGCGTCTTTGTGTGGAAATAAAAAAGAATGCTTTTTGAAATAATATTTAACTTTCTTATTATTTAGGTTACCATTATTTACCGATATTTATTTCATAGTTTTACAGGCTGTAGTGTGTTGTTTCTCTGATGGAATAGCTAAAATAAACACGCACGTCTGTTACCCCTGTTGAAAAAACGAGCATATGCTGGTAAAGTAGGTTTTGAAGCTGGTATGCTGGTTTGAGCTGGTTTATGCTGGTCCAGGACCAGCTTAGGACTAGTATGGACCAGCAGGACCAGTTTAGGACCAGTATTTGACCAGCATACAGCTTCAAAACCTACCTTACCAGCATATGCTGTTTTTTTCAACAGTACACAATGGATGTTTGAGCATTTAATTTTTTTTTTTTTTTTTTTTTTTTTCAAAATTTATTTCATTGAGGTAGCCTATATATACACACACACAAACACACACACTACAAATCATATTTAATGTTTTTCAAATAGGCTATATAAAATAGTAAAATAGTTCCAATAGATTTTACTGTGGTACCGAAATTGGTACCGAGAACCGTAAAATTTTCATGGTATCGGTACCGACTACTGGAATTTTGGTACCGTGACAACACTAGTCAGTAGTCAACAAGCAAGTTGTGGATCTAGGGAACAAGTAAGATGGTCACTACACACGCTACTTTGAGTTCTTCTCAAGTTTAGACAAAAACCTGTTGCTCTGAATGCGGATATTGAGAGCATGTCAAGTCCGAGTGCCATCTGGTGAAAGAGATGTGCTTCGCTTCCTGTGGTGGGAAGATAACGACCCAGATAATCCACCTAAGCATTATCGTATGATGGCTCACCTTTTTGGAGGTGTCTGGAGCCCTAGTGCTGCCAATTTTGCCTTGCAACGAGTGGCTGAAAAACTGTGGAAACTTCTCTGATGTCACTGTGGAAACAGTGAGGCGAAATTTCTACATCAACAATTGTCTTAATTCGGTATCAACAGAGGAGGTTGCCATAAAACCTGCTTCCGAACTCCGGGAACTGCTCACCTATGAAGCAATTCTAAGGAAGTGATGAAATCAATACCAGCTGAGGACTGGGCAAAATCATTGCATGAGGTAGGGGAGAGCGGGGCTGGTTGGGTCAAGGGTTGGATGGCACGCAGTTAAATCCCAGTACACTAGAGGGTGCTGCCACAAAAATCTAACATTAAAATGACTGCCCTCTTGACCAGACCACACCCCTTTACTGAAATCATTCAATTGTCACTAACTATTGAGGTGAGGACAACTTTTCTATTTTAGAGTCTCAAAAAAAAAAAAAAGTTATCCCTACTAAATATATTGTAGAACTGTGATAGATAGAGATATATAAAATGTAAGGATTTCAGTTTATAGAGATAGGAATCATCTACATTTTGACAGGAAATTTACAAGTTTCTGATGAGCTATACTATGTGGCAAACATCATGTCAGTAAAGAGGTGTGGATGGGGTTGGTTGACACACTGATTTGGGGGTTATATGTAGCCATTTGGTTAAAAATTAATTTATGTATTTTACTAATTTATGTATTTTACATGTTAACCCTCTGGAGTCTGAGGCTGATTTGGGGCCTGGAGAAGTTTTGACATGCCCTGACAAGTGTCATTACACTGTATTCAGCACAAACTAGGCTACAATAATATATGAGGAACATGTATGTACATGTTTGTGTTTTTGAAGGAATAATGTTTATGCGTGGTTACTGAAAAAACAAAAAACTTAAGTCACTGAAATAAGGCCAAAAAAAGTATAGTAAATCTGTGTTTACAATACTTTAGGGTATTGGAGGTTGTAAACTAGAGTTTTTGCTTCAAAATTATGTAAAAATTATGCTGCCTACTCCTTCATATAAAACAATATATTGATTTAGTTTTTGTAAGATACTTTTTGCCAAGAAACACAGTATGCGTGGAGGCGTGAATCACCACTGAATAATGGGCCATTCTCACCTGAGAAGACAAAAGAATTGGATAGTAATGAGCTGAAATGACTTGCATATTAATGAGGCATTTCAGTCAGGTAGGCTGTGAAAAAAACCTTCTGTGATGTCTCAAGCTCATCATGATATGTGAAACATACAGAAAAATATTATTACAATATAAAATAATGGTTTTATATTATACTTTAAAATATAATGTATTTCTGTGATGCAAAGAGTCTGAATATAGGCTTTTAGTTTAAAAGCATGCACATTTGGAGAAATATTGGATTCTCATATGCTTATGTCAATTTTCTATACAGAGGAGTTATATTTATTTAATATTCATTGTCATTACTATGAGCGCTGGTGTTTTCAATTCATCCTTGAAGTCGGAGGGCGCTCTCTGTGCATTTTTAGTCCACAAATTCATCTAAAAGAAGAAGAGGCTATTCCATGAATGGAGTTTCCAATTCATACTGCAGCCGGAGGGCGCTAAAGAAACAAAAACTCATCTAAAATTCATCTATAGAAGAAAAGAAAACAGGAACTAACTGCATGTCTTCTAGAGCTCGCTAACCATGACTTTTACATCCAGATAAACACTTTTCAAGACAATAAATACACGATTGAGACGATGAATGCATGTATTGCCTCTGAATTTGCGTCTGAATAGCGCTCCCTCCGTGGGCGTGGCCGCATTAGCAGATAATGAGCTGAATCACGGACTTCTGACATGGCTCTCTTTTCATACAGATTACATAAACACAGAAGGTTTGTTTTCGATTTGACTTACATGATTTAAAACCTGACATCTTAATGTTTTTTTAGACATAAGTTTAATTTTTCTGTGATTAGTATTCACTAAGTTACAGTTCATTTTCTGAGAACTATCAGATTGGACTTCGTTCAGAGGGAGAGGAGAAATCACGCATCATGTTAGTTTTCTTTATTTTACAAAAAGCGCAACATTGTGTTTTTACTCTGAGTGTATACAAATAAAAGAAGATATTCTATAGTTTCAATTGATATATTACTTATGTCTCTATGACAAAAAATGACGGAGTATTTTAAGTCTGTTTTGCTGCAATGTGAAAAAAAACCTGCAAAACGCGCCGGCGCGTTTTCAGACCTCAGAGTGTTAAAACATATTGAATATAATGTAATATAATATAATGAACTAACTTATGTATGAAACAATTTTCTTTTAGAAGTAAAAATGGTCAGAAAATATTTAAGAACAACGGAGAGAGGAAAGACACCAGCACAGATTATGCTAGAGGCAGCCAGACAAGTGAAGACTCAAAACAGAAGTATTAGGAGCACAGCAAAGGAATTCAATATACCATTCAGCACACTAAGCAGATACTGCCACAAGATCAGCCAAGATGAGAGTGAAGGCAAGAAAGAGCTAGGTGTAGCTGTTGGTTACATCAGGAACAGGCAAATATTTTCCCCAGATTTGGAAAAGGAGCTGGTTAAGTATCTGTCCAAGTCAGCCGACATTTACTTTGGCCTATCAGCCAGGGAGGTTAAAAAGCTAGCCTTTCAGCTTGCTGTATCACATAACATCAAGGTGCCTGAGACCTGGTCCAAGCTACAGCAAGCTGGCCATGACTGGTTTACTGCCTTTTTGAAGAGGCACCCTTCCCTTTCCATTAGGAAGCCAGAGGCCACAAGCCTTGCTCGTGCTACAAGTTTCAATAAAGAAAATGTTAAAGCCTTCTTCAACAACCTAGAGACCGTCATGCATAGGCACAGGTTTTCTCCAGGTGACATCTGGAACATGGATGAGACAGGCGTCACTACTGTCCAGAAACCAAACAGGGTCATTGCCAGGCGGGGATTTAAGCAAATTGGGACAATAACCTCTGCAGAGCGAGGGTCGCTTATTACCCTCACCTGTGCAGTTTCAGCCACAGGGAATAGCCTTCCTCCCTATTTTGTCTTCCCCAGGGTAAATTTCAGGGACCACTTCATTCTGAATGGACCTACAGGTTGCAAAGGAGGTGCAAACCCATCAGGATGGATGAAGGAAGAACACTTTGTTGAATTCCTTAAGCATTTTGTGGAGAATACAAAATGCACAAAAGAGAAGCCATGTCTCCTTTTGCTTGACAACCATGAGTCCCATCTCTCTGTCAGTGGCTTGAACTATGCCAAAGAAAACGGTGTAGTCATGCTATCATTTCCCCCACACTGCTCCCATCGGCTACAGCCTCTTGACTGCACTGTGTATGGGCCTCTGAAGAGGCATGTCAACACAGCCTGTGACTCATGGATTCTGAACAACCCTGGCAAAACCATGTCTATATATGATGTGCCTGGAATTGTTGCCACAGCATACCCTTTGGCTGCAACTCCAAATAACATCCAATCAGGATTCAGGGTGACTGGAATTTCCCCCTTTAACAGGGATGTTTTTCCACAAGAGGCCTTTGCCCCATCTTATGTTACAGACCGGCCAAACCCAGTCCCAACTGCCAATCTTGTCGCTGTGCCTGATGAGCTGCACCCTGCCACTGACAATGCTGTGCCTGATGAGCTGCACACTGCCACTGTCAATGCTGTACCCGGACCAAGTGGTGTTTCTGCTGGTACTGGGAGACTTACTGGGAGACATTCCCTAACCCCAGAAGAGCTGCGTCCATTCCCTAAGGCTGGGCCTAGGAAAGTTGGTGGTGCCGTCAGGAGGAAGAGGAAGACCGCCATCCTGACAGACACACCAGTCAAGCGACAACTAGAGGAACAAAAGGCTGCAACAAAGAAGAGACTCTTAAAAAAAAAAACAAGAAGCTACAACTGAAAGCTCCATCCAAAGCTCCTGCTCCTAAAAAGAATCGGAAAAGGAGATCATCATCTGAGTCTGATGAAGATGAAGAGGAATATTGTCTGGTTTGTTTAGAGCCATATGGGAATAGCCGACCTAGGGAAGTTTGGCTTCAGTGCCTGTGTTGCAAAAAGTGGGCCCACGAGTTATGCACTCCACATCTACCAGTCTACATCTGCCAGAACTGTGATTCATGTGATTCATCTGATTGAGACACAGACATGTTGACATGCTAGTTAACCTAACAGCATAGGCCTACTGCATTATTTCTGTTACTCCTAATACTACACATACACACACACACACACCCCACACACGCACAAACTGTTGTTTAGTTAAAAAATACAATCTATGGAGAAAATGGGCTGTAATTCTGTTGGATGTTTTCTGTTTTGAATTAAATTCTCAAGTTTTTTACATTTGTCACCTCATTCTTTGTAACTATAGCATCTGTGTCAACCAACTCCCATACTGGGGGCTGGTTGGCACAAGTGCACAACATGAATTAATTATGAATTTTAAAGGAAATAGGAATCATTCGAGAACATTAAATATATCTGTTGATTAGTTGAGATCATAACCTTTCAGTTGATACTGGTCAGACTATTTTCACATATAGCATGACTGAGAAATGTGACACAGAGTGAAAAGTGTGCCAACCAACCCCGCTCTCCCCTAAACCTTGACCATGAGGATTTGCCATTTGAACAAACACTGGGATGTGGAAAGAAATTGCTTCACATTCGACATCAAGCCAGTGGACAAACCTTTAACAAAGAGAGGAGTATTGAGCACTACCAGTTCCATCTATGATCCTTTTGGATTTGCAAGCCGTTTCGTGCTCAAAGCAAAAGCAATCTTTCAAGAGTTGTGCTGCATGAAAGTCGATTGGGATGAGGAATTACTGCTGGACATGGCTGCACAGTGGCGCAGATGGTTAAACGACTTGCCTCTGTTGTCAGCACTGACAATTCCAAGATGTCTTAGACCAACATCCACTAGTCGATTGTTAGCTACCCAGCTTTTCTGATGCTTCAGAACTGGCTTACGGTGCTGTTTCATACATGATTGGTGACACTTGCAGGCTGGTGATGTCAAAGGCCAGACTTGCACCAATCAAGCCAGTTAGTATACCACGGCTGGAGCTACTAGCAGTGGTAGTTGCTACAGAGCTGGATCAGTATATCAAGTGCCACTTGGAGATTCCGATTGAAAAGACTTTCTTTTGGACAAACAGTGCTATCATACTATCATCATTACTTTACAGCCTGGCCAAAAATAATTTGAAATAATTTGAAATATCATTTAATTATCACACATGGAACAATTGACTCCAAGCACACAATATGCTTACATCTTTTAACACATTTTTAAAAATATTTTTTATTTTTATAATAACATTAAATTATTGGTGATGTGCTGCTGTGACTTTACCCTTGCAGACTCACTACTGGCTGATTAAGAGTTTAAGGGTGTCAATTTTGAGTTGACATCATTGTAGTCCTTAGTTCGCAGTCAGCACTTAAGAATCAGTCTTATACTTTACTAAAACTTGCTTTTAGCTTCTTTATAAAAGTCTCTTACTCTTAGGAAAATCCTACTCATTACTAAGAATTTTTTGACACTTAAGTCAAAAAATAAGACTATTCTTAAGTGTATTTCTGAGAAGTTTTATACATATGGGCCCTGGTCCACAATTTCTACAACTTGAGGAGGAACATTAGCTTGCTCAACCTATTTTAAATGATTTGCCAGAGGAAGCAGAGAACAAAAGAGCTAAAGAAGCATGCAACTAGCATAAAACCAAACCAAGTGATGGAAAATTCAATGGGCAGACTACTGGAGTGATACTCCAGTTGGCATCATTTGAAAAGGGCTACTGCTATCCTGTTGCGTGTCAAGGCTTTGTTACGCAAGAAAGCAAGTGTGCATCTTTCTGACCCATCACTGTTTGTGAGCTCCAACAAGCAGAGTTAGCCATTTACAACCACATACAAACTGCATCTTGGATCTTCTCAAGCCAAAACCAGTTCCCTTCTCAAGCTTAAACCCTTTAAGGATGAAAACAACCAACTCCTTCATGTGGGAGGCAGACTAACAAATGCCCCAATTCCCTTTGAGGCTAAACATCTAGTGATTCTACCTAACAATCATCACGTCACCCAGCTGATTATCAGTCACTGCTATCTTCGCTTGGGTCATGCAGGTCCAGAGCGGGTACTTGCGGAAATTCGTCAACGTTTCTGGATACTAAAGGGACGTGCTGTCATTAGCCAAACTCTCAAGTCATGTCTACAGTGTCGCAAATTAAGAGCTAAGCCGCAAATCCAGCAAATGGCAGACTTACCTGACTCTAGAGTGACACCAGGTGAGCCTCCATTCACTTGTGTGGGCATAGACTACTTCGGGCCATTCTTGGTTAAGAAGGCACGCAGTGAACTCAAGAGGTACAGATGTTTGTTTACATGTCTCACTACGAGAGCTATCCACTTGGAAGTGGTGCACACCCTCGATACTGACTCCTTTATCAATGCCTTACAGCGATTTATCACTAAGAGGGGCCCACCCACACAAATACGCTCCAATAACGGGATTAATTTCGTCGGTGGATTATGAGAGTTGCGGAAAGCCATTAGTGAATGGAATCAAAGATTACCTGATTACCTGCTGCAGAACAATGTAAAATGGATCTTTAATCCACCTGCTGCCTCCCACATGGGTGGTGTTTGGGAGCAACAAATTCGCACAGTTTGTTCCATTCTAAACACTGTCCTATTGCAGCAGGCACCACATGATGAGGGGTTGACAGCACTGTTTTGCTGTGTTGAGTCTATTGTCAGTGGTAGACCAATCACTAAACTCTCAGACGACCCATCAGATAATCTACCACTCACACCAAATCATCTGTTGTTACTCCGTTCTGGTCCAATTCTACCTCTGGGAGCCTTTGTAAAACAGGACCTTTACAGACGCAGATGGCGCAAGGTGCAATATCTGGCAGATGTCTTCTGGTGCAGATGGCTCAAGGAGTATTTACCTGCATTGCAAGAACGCCAAAAATGGCTACAACCAAAACATGAAAACACACCACGCGATCACTGGCCGCTAGGTCTGATTACTCAAGTCTATCCTGGTGCAGATTGACTTGTGTGTACTGTGGAAGTGAAAACACAGACAGGAGTCTTCAACTGTCCTGCAGACAAAATCTGCCTCCTGGAAGCCAGTCTTCTCAGTTGAATTAGCTAAATTGAGACATCACCCTTCCTTTGTTTGAATGACCTGTTTGGGTCATTGGGGCCGGGATGTTGGGTGCTGCCCCTTTAACACTCTGAGGTCTGAGGGTATCGCCGGCGATACCACCGCGGTTTTTTTCTTACCAGTGTGAAAGAGACTCAAAATACTCCGTTAATGTTGCACATACAATTAAGAGTTATACACCATTTTAATCTGTGGAATATCTTCTTTTATTTGTGTACACTCAGAGTAAAAACAAAATGTTGTGCTTTTTGTAAAATAAAGAAAACTAACATGATGCGTGATCTCTCGTCTCCCTCTGAACGAAGTCCAATCTGATAGTTCTCAGAAAATGAACTGTAACTTAGTGAATACTAATCACAAAAAAATTAGACTTATGTCTAAAAAAATGTTGAAATGTCAGGTTTTAAATCGTGTAATTCAAATCGAAAACAAACATTCTGTGTTTATGTAATCTGTATGAAAAGAGAGCCATGTCAGAAATCCGTGATTCAGCTCATTATCCGCTAATGCGGCCACGCCCACGGAGCCAGCACTATTCAGACGCAAATTCTGAGTCAATACATGCATATATCGTCTCAATCGTGTATTTATTGTCTTGAAAAGTGTTTTGAATAGCCATAGTTAGCGATCTCTGTCCTCTGTTAGTTCGGTTAGTTCCTGGATTGCCTATTCTTCTTTAGTGCTCTGGCATTTGTGGACTAAAGGTGTACAGAGCGCCCTCCGGCTGCAAGTATGAATTGACAGTATCCAGCACTCATAGTAATGACAATAAATCCCGAATAAATATTACTCTTCTGTATAGAAAATTGACAAACATATGAGAATCCATCAATATTTCTACAAATATGCATGCTTTTAAGCTAAAAGCCTATATGAAATGCCATAGAGGTAACATAATTGTTCAGACACTTTGCATCACAGAAATGCATTATATTTTAAAGTATATAATAGAATACCATTATTTTATTTTGTAATAATATTTCACAGTATTGCTGTTTTTTCTGTATGTTTGATTTACACCATGATGAGATATGAATCATGATCACAGAGGGTTTTTTCACAGCCTACCTGACTGAAAGGCCTCATTAATATGCAAGTCATTTCAGGTCATTATTATGTGATTCTTTTGTCTTCTCAGGTGAGAATCACCCATTATACATGAGGATTCACGCCTCCACGCATACTGTGTTTCTTGACCAAAGATGTTTTAGAAAATTTAAATCTCTCTATTGTTTTATATGAACAAGCAGGCAGCATATTTTTTTACCTCATTTTGAAGCAAAAACTCTAGTCTACAACCTCAAATACCCAGAAGTCTTGTGAACAAAGATTTAATATATATTTTTTGGCTTTATTTCAGTGACTTAAGTTTTTTGTTTTTTCAATAACCACGCATAAACGTTATTCCTTCAAAAACACAAACATGTACATACATGTTCCTCACATATTATTGTAGCCTAGTTTGTGCTGAATACAGTGTAATGACACTTTTTCCATTAATATGTTTATGAACAACTGAAAAAAGCACAAATGTCAGGGCATGTCAAAACTTCTCCAGGGTCCCAAAAATCCTCAGACCCCTGAGGGTTAAGGACGCTAGGACAGTGGGCACATGTGATTGCTTAAAAAAAAAAAAAAAAGGTTCCAAACACTGAAAAAAAAAAAAAAAAAACACTGAGAGAGAAAGCCATGTTGTTCTCATGTTAATCATTGAACTTTATAACGATTCCAGTTTGAAACTATTACTAGAAACTATTGTAGTGATTTTTACTTTGTCCATCCAAGGACGCGAAGTAAAATATGGATTGGTACTCAAGTCACGGTGATGTCTTCCACTGGTTGTGCTGGGCGACAGTGCAGTGGGGAGAGGAGCCAGAATCTGTTTCAACAGTCTTGAACACGAAGCTCTGTGGGATGCTGATCTCCTGGAGCACCAAAGGGTCCTAAAATCTGGAACACGCAGATGAGGCCCTGGTGTAGGTGCAGAAGGTCCTTAACAATCTGGAACACGCAGACGAAGGTACCTTGAAGTGAAGGTTTGCTCTCCTGAGCTTAACCTTGTTGCAGATGTCGTTACTGTCTCGCTGGACGGAAACTCTGAACGTAGTGTTAGTTGATGTCTCTTTCCTCACAAGCTAGAGGCTCAGAACGTGGTTGTCTATGTTGCTGCCTCACAAGCTGTAGGCTCAGATCACAGGATCTGTTGTTGTCTCTCTGGATGGACCAGAGGCTCAGAACGGTGTTGTGTCTGTTAAGGTCTCACCCGATGGGAGACTCAGAAGAATATCTGTTAATGTCTCACTCCTTACAGAGTTGGGACCCAGAACCGTGTATCTGTTGTGTCTTTCCCCTTTGACGGGCAGACTCAGAACAAGGAGTGTCTGTAGAAAGGGTACCTTTATCCCTTTCCGATGAGGAGGAGATTGCAATTTGGCGCTTTTCCATTCGAGTGCTGTGATTGGCCGCTGGTATCAGAGGGGACACACACTGTGTGGCCCACCCTTCTCTCCCCTGTGGAACTCATTTGCATAAAGCACAAAGTTGGAAGTCTTTACAGTGTCTTTAAAGTTTACCAATGCATTTCTCACTTTTCAAACCACCACCAGAATACCTTTGGCAATATTCTAAACAAATAGAGACTAAACATGATGGAAAAAGATTGAACTGTCATTCAATTGTACATTAACAGCTGACTTTGCATCAGAGGTTGCACTACAAATAGCTGTCACTGAGAATACTTATTCCTGTGAATAAGTATGAAATGGATGTGCAGTTTGCATCAGTTCTAAGGTTTTCAAACATAGTTTTGAATGGATTCGGATGGATCTTTGTGATCTCTCTTTGTTTCACCCATTGCTGCTAAGGTCCCGAGGAATTTTTATGGCAGTCTCTGGCCAACCTTAGGAAGTAGTGTTTAGATGGGTGAAGGGCAGTAACTGCCTGTGGACCAATGAGAAGCCTTGTCCTTCCCAGGCTTGGTACAAGAGGTCTTCTTCTTACCCTCTAAGAGAGGTCTGGATGTTGTCCTTCCATCTTTATCTGATGGCGTTGGACAGTTTGTTTGTGTTAGTCCACCAAGATCCAATCAAAATGTAGCAAACCTTTGTCCACTGTTACGGAGAGAGAGGGGCCCGGCCATAAGCTGGGCCCTAGAATGTGCTGTTCACTACACTATATTTCCAGCATGATGAGTAATTCATATGTTGTTTAAGTGAACTAGTTTCTGATGTGTTGATGTGTAGATCGCTGTTTGTGATTAGCACCATAGCGCCTAAACTGCTAATGTTATACACGTTTTGATGCTTGTGTAGACATTTACTGTTCCCATTCAGTCAGTCACGTTCGACGTTACGTCGATACTGACGTAATGGGGTCTCGCTAGGGAGCCCAATCACCTCCAAGGATACAAAACAAGCCAATGGGAATTGGCCTGTGAGATTTACATGCCGGGCCCCTCCCCCGGCATCCGGGTATAAATAGGGCCGGCATACTCACCTTCATTCATACTTTTGCTTCGGAGCCGATCACATCGGATCTGCGCACTTCATCTCCAAGAGTGAATTTCTAGAGAGAGCAAAAAACAGCAATTATAATTGCTATAAGGACACGGTCCTGAAAACAGCAATTTTAATTGCTACCTCGCTGTTTTTTGTTCTGGTGGCCTGCTCGAGTCTCTCCAGCTGGTGGGAAGGCACGTTCAGCGGTGGGGGTGACGACGCGCTGCCCACAGGACGGTGCTACGCCCATCCCTGGGTGCTTCGGCTGGTGAGGTATACTGAAAGAGCAAGCACGGGTGATCAGCGTCTTTTTCAAGATGTCTTTTCGTCCATGTGTTTCTGGATGCGGTCGTTTCCTGACCTCCTCTGACGGCCACGACCACTGTCTCACGTGTCTGGGTAGACCGCACGCTGAGTCAGCGCTCGTGGATGGTACATGCCCTCACTGCGAGGGCATGTCCATGTTGGTGTTGAGATCACGCCTCTCCTTCTTTAACACGGAAGTGAGAGGCCCCTCTGTCACTACCCCAGCGCCGCTGGCCGTACCCACTTATTCAATAAAAGAGCAATTTCCGAAACCTCTGGGTCATATAAGAAGGTCTGCGCTGGGGGTGAGCGAGCCTTTGCTCCCTCTCTCTCAGCCACTCCTTCCTTCGCCACGGGCAGGGTCTTGGCGCCCCGGGAACGCACTGCCTTCCCACGCCACCCTGCCTACTCGGAGCCATGTGGGTGGACCCCACTCACAGCCTCGACTTCGGGACGCACTGCCTCCCGAGTTGGGCCACAGTGCTCCATGCTGCCCCCCCATGGGTACTTCTGTTGTCCGGATGGTTCCACTCGTACGGAGCTTGGGGGCGTGGCTACGCCTTCCCAACCCGTCCCGTTGGCTCATTCGGACAATCAGACTCGGCTACGCGATTCAGTTCGCCAGGCGTCCCCCCAGGTTCAGCGGCGTTCTGTTCACCTCGGTGACAGGTCCCAACGCCTCTGTCCTGCAGGCGGAGATTGCGGTTCTTTTGGCGAAGGACGCAATAGAGCCTGTCCCTCAAGCCGAGATGAAGTCTGGGTTTTACAGCCCGTACTTCATAGTACCCAAAAAAGGCGGGGGGTTACGACCAATCTTGGACCTGCGTGTCTTGAATCGGGCCCTTCACAAGCTCCCGTTCAAGATGCTCACGGTGAATTCTCACGTGCGTCCACCCCCGGGATTGGTTTGCAGCAATAGACCTGAAGGACGCGTACTTTCATGTCTCGATCCTTCCTCGACACAGACCGTTTCTGCGGTTTGCGTTCGAGGGGCGGGCATATCAGTACAGGGTCCTACCCTTCGGGCTGTCCCTGTCTCCTCGCGTCTTTACCACTCAGGGAAGTGGGCGTTCGCATCCTCAACTACCTCGACGACTGGCTCATTCTGGCCCAGTCCCGAGAGCAGTTGTGCGAACACAGGGACCTGGTGCTCAGTCACCTCAGCCAGTTGGGGCTTCGGGTCAACTGGGAAAAGAGCAAGCTCTGCCCCGTGCAGAGCATCTCTTTTCTCGGTGTGGAGCTGGACTCGGTCAACATGACAGCACGTCTCACCAACGAGCGTGCACAGTCAGTGCTGAACTGCCTGAACTCGTTCTCGCGGAAAACAGCGGTCCCACTGAAACAATTTCAGAGGCTCCTGGGGCATATGGCATCCGCAGCCGCGGTCACGCCGCTTGGATTGCTCCATATGAGACCGCTCCAGCACTGGCTTCACGACCGAGTCCCGAGGTGGGCATGGCACCGCGGCTCACTCCGTGTGGTCATCACACCGGAGTGTCGCCACACATTCAGCCCGTGGTCGGACCTTGCTTTTCTACGGGCCGGGGTGCCCCTAGTACAAGTGTCCAGGCATGTTGTTGTTACAACAGATGCCTCCACCACCGGCTGGGGTGCCATATGCAGTGGCCAGTCGGCGTCGGGCTCCTGGACAGGACCCCATCGCCACTGGCATATCAACTGCCTCGAGTTGCTGGCAGTACTCCTTGCGCTGCGCCGGTTTCGACCGCTGTTGCAGGGCAAGCATGTACTGGTCCGGACGGACAACACATCGACGGTAGCGTACATCAACCATCAGGGTGGTCTACGCTCCCGTCGCATGTCGCAACTCGCCCGCCATCTCCTTCTGTGGTGTCAGCGCCGGCTCAGGTCACTGCGTGCCTCCTACATCCCGGGCGAGCTCAATCGTGCGGCCGACGCGCTCTCACGACAGCTCACGCTCCCGGGGGAATGGAGACTCCACCCCCAGGCGGTCCAGCTGATATGGAGCCGGTTCGGGGAAGCACAGGTGGACCTGTTCGCTTCTCGGGAATCCGCCCATTGCCAGTTGTTTTATTCGCTGACCGAGGGGACCCTCGGCACGGATGCACTGGCACACAGCTGGCCCCGGGGCCTACGCAAATATGCGTTTCCCCCAGTGAGCCTCCTTGCACAGACACTGTGCAAGGTCAGGGAGGACGAGGAGCAGGTCTTGCTAGTTGCGCCGTACTGGCCCAACCGGACCTGGTTCCCGGAACTCATGCTCCTCGCGACAGCCCATCCCTGGCGCATCCCCCTGAGGAAGGACCTCCTCTCTCAGGGGCAGGGCACCATATGGCACCCACGGCCCGATCTGTGGAACCTCCACGTGTGGTTCCTGGACGGGACGCGGCAGACTTAAGTGGCCTACCGCCCGCGGTAGTCGACACCATCACTTCGGCTAGAGCCCCCTCTACGAGGCGCGCATATGCCATGAAGTGGAGTCTGTTCGTTGAGTGGTGTTCCTCCCGCCGGGAGGACCCCCGGAAATGCCCGGTCGGTGTTGTGCTTTCCTTCCTTCAAGAGGGTTTGGAACGGAGGCTGTCCCCTTCCACTCTGAAGGTCTATGTGGCCGCCATCGCAGCGCATCACGATGTGCTTGATGGCAAGTCACTAGGAAAGCACGACCTGATCATCAGGTTCCTCAGAGGCGCCAGGAGGTTAAATCCCCCTAGGCCTCGCCTCATTCCCTCCTGGGATCTCTCCATCGCCCTCTCGGGCCTTCGGAGAGCTCCCTTCGAACCCCTCGAGTCAGCTGAGCTGAAACATCTGTCTCTTAAGACAGTGCTCCTGACCGCGCTCGCCTCCTTCAAGAGGGTTGGGGACCTGCAAGCATTTTCGGTCAGCGATTTGTGCCTGGAATTCGGGCCGGACGACTCTCACGTGATCTTGAGACCCCGGCCTGGATACGTGCCCAAGGTTCCCACCACTCCCTTCAGGGACCAGGTGGTGAACCTGCAAGCACTGCCCCCGGAGGAGGCAGACCCAGCCCTTGCGTTGCTGTGTCCCGTTCGTGCTCTGCGCGTTTACGTGGACCGCACGCAGAGCTTCAGAAGCTCTGAGCAGCTCTTTGTCTGTTTGCCAAACAGAGGTTGGCCCACTGGATAGTGGATGCCATCGCCTTGGCGTACCAGTCCCAAGGCGAGCCGTGCCCCCTCAGGTTGCGAGCTCACTCCACTCGGGGTGTTGCTTCTTCCTGGGCATTGGCGCACGGCACCTCTGTTGCAGACATCTGCAGAGCTGCGGGCTGGGCGACACCGAATACATTCGCGAGATATTATAATCTCCGAGTGGAACCGGTGTCCACCCGTGTGCTTTCTACTCGTAGATAGCCATGGGTGTTCGCTTGCTGTGCCATTTCCCTCGGGAGAGGGAATGCGAGCACTTTTCCCGCTCCTCAGTTCAGTTCCCCATAACGGCGAACCCTGTGGAGTTCCTCCTGCATCCTGCGGCGGCCAGACGTGGCGGAGGCGTCCGGCGCTAGGTCCAGTACTCGTGTGTATGCCCGGTTGGTCTGCCCTTGTACTGGGCTAGATGCCCATATGCTGTGATTCCCCTCGGGTAATCCCATATGTGTTTGTCCACGGTAAGGTTTCCCTGACGGTAAACCCGTGTCTTTCCCTGGGCGGCTTCGCTTTGCCCCGTCTCTGATTGCTAGTCGTCCCTCCCGGAAGGTAGGACCTACATCAGAGATCTTCCATATGCGTTACTGTTCTCTGACCAGTCCATATGTGTCTTCCACACGTTACCTCCCTTCGGGCAGGGTGTGGTCTCCGTAGCCTTCCCCTCCTCGGGGAACGCTTTCCTGGCGTTTTTGTCGTTGCTGAAAAACGAGGGATTGAGTTCCGAAGCACTCTTCCCCGTGGGGTAGGAACAGCAGCTTCGACTTCTCCACGGTAACGCCCTGTCCTCTCCATCCCACCGGTATGGAAGACATTCCTGGGCTTGCTCTGGGCGCTGGAGGGTTGCGAGTATGGGCCGCATTTGCATTTGGCACGCCTCAGCCTGCCAGCACCTGCCTCCCTAACACTCGTAACGTGGTTTAGTTGCTATGGCGTTTTCCACGGGACCCCATTACGTCAGTATCGACGTAACGTCGAACGTGACTGACTGAATGGGAACGTCTAGGTTACTAGTGTAACCCCCGTTCCCAGAAGGAGGGAACGGAGACGTTACGTTCCCCTGCCATAGCTTTGAGCCACCGCTGAGTGGCCAGATACCTGTCTCGGCTCCTCAGCAAAAATATGAATGAAGGTGAGTATGCCGGCCCTATTTATACCCGGATGCCGGGGGAGGGGCCCGGCATGTAAATCTCACAGGCCAATTCCCATTGGCTTGTTTTGTATCCTTGGAGGTGATTGGGCTCCCTAGCGAGACCCCATTACGTCAGTATCGACGTAACGTCTCCGTTCCCTCCTTCTGGGAACGGGGGTTACACTAGTAACCTAGACGTTTTTATATTGCTTGTTGAAATATTCATGCAATATATGTTGCATTTAGTTGGTACACAAAGTATGTTTAGTATGTGTTTAGACACAGAGACTGTTCTAGAAATATGTGATGATGCCTTAATGCATATACATAATATTTCCTGCCAATATGTGATATTAGCATTATAGGGATTATTATATTTTGATTTATAAGCATATAATTTAATGCTTACTATCTAAAGCTGATGTTTAAATGTTTGTAAAAATTTATTTGGTAATGTGAACAATACTGGATAGAAATTGTGAATTGTTTTGTTTTTACAGTTTGACCACACATACACATATAGACATAAATGTGAGAAAAAAAAAAAAAAAACTCATTTAAAATTAAATTACAACAACATGACCAAATGTGTATATTGTGAGTTCTGCACAAGAGGAATAAAAGACAAAATCAAGATCCAAGTTAATGTTATCATTTCATTGGTAACAAATATACTTCAAAATATTTTACTCATAAGAATTTCTAGGGGTGCCAATAATTGTGGCCAACATGCTTTGGAGAAAAATATTTATTTCATGAGATTTTCCCCCCACTTTCAGTTGTTTTACTTCAATGAAAGGTTAGAATTTTGTGAATGAAATATTTTTTTTAATGAAAGATCAAAAGGATAAACAATGCAGTTTCATTTTCACAGCCCCCTTTGCTCATATTTACCAAAGGTGCCAATATTAGTGGAGGGCACTGTATATATTTGAATAAAGAGTGAAGATGTCAATTTTCCCAGGCCGGACATCACTTTTGGCCACTACTGTACCTGTGGCTGCAAACTGATTTAATTAATTCCATATTAATAAGCAAAGTTGCTACAAACAATAACTATAAAAATTTTACTTGACAGAAAAATTGTTTATTGTTATAACCAAAATATTTTATTGTGGGTTATGGATCTCATTCCTAAGAGCACTCCTTAATCATAGTAAAATCACTTTTACACACAACCTACTGTGGCTTATTGCCTACTTAACATACTTAACTTTAGATTTGGTTTGGGTCAGCCAGCATATCAGATATAAGAAGACTGCAACGGATTGTTAGAACAGCTAAAAGGATAATTGGTCTGCACCTGCCCAACCTTCAGGACTTGTACAACTCCAGAGTAAAGAAAAGGGCAGGTAACATCATCACAGACCCATCTCACCCCTGCCACAACCTGTTTATACTTCTGCACTCAGGCAGACGTTACAGATCTCTGTGCACTAGAACGTCTAGGCCCCATGCTATCTCCAGCTGAAACAGATAACACAGCATTCAGTACTTGAGAGAGAGTCAATAATTAGATATTATATAAATACAAAAGCAGATTTTATTTATACAGCTGTACATACAGTACACAATGCACAAATCTGTAATTAAGTCTTCTGTTCCAGATGTATACCACGTTATTACTATCATTGTTTATTTTTTTCCTTAGCCTTATTTAAATGTTCTTTCTGTTCTCGTGTCATGTATGTATGTATGTACCAAGAGCTCCAAGTGTTTGTGCACACTTGGTGAAAAAAGCTCATTCTGATTCTGAGAATATAAGGGTCACAGACAAAAAAAAAAAAAAAAAGGCATAGGATCTTTTGACTAAATATTTACTCAGATATTCTCACTTGTTTCTTGAAAAAAAGCCTCAAAACTTCCTGCCGAATTGTTGTCAGATTTACTCCATAAATAAAAGGGTTCAAAATGGTTGGTAAAAGTAAGAATTCCATGGCCATGAAATTACGCACACCTTGAGGAATATTCTTTGAGCCATAACGACTGTACAGTACATCAAAAAACATTGCAGTAGCCACATTGAACAATGAAAGCAGATGTGGCATGCATGTTTGCATGAATTTGCGCCTGACCTCTACTGACTTTAGGCACTTTCTAATCAACTGAAAATAGGAGCAATATATCATTAAACCATGTCCAAAGCATACAAAAATAACAATGTACCCAAACACATTATTTACAGTGGTAGAAAAACACGACAGTTTTGCAACTGCCCAAATCTCACAATATACCTTTTCAATAGTAGAGCCACATAAAGTGAGTCTAGTTGTTAATACAATTAAAACAGACATGCAAGAAAATGGAGCCAGCCAGGAGAAAAGGATACATTCAAGAACCCTTTGACTAGTCATTATTGAATGATACTCCAGTGGTCTACATATTGCCACATATCTGTCATATGCCATCACTGTTAATGTTGAAATTTCACACAAGGCAAATGAATAAATGACAAATATCTGAATCATACATCCAGCATAAGAAACAATGTGATTCTCTGATAACAAATCATACATGAATTTAGGGAAGAATCCAGCAGTGCCATAAAGTGCATTTATGCTCAGATTACATATAAAAACATACATTGGCTCATGAAGCGTCCTTTGTGAGATTATAGTGAAAATTATAACTACATTGCATAACACCATTAGGGGATAAAACAGTGCAGTGAGGGAAAAAAACACAAATCTATTTTCCAGTGTTTCATTAAGTCCAGAGAGTGTAAATACTAAGACACTGGACACATTCTCCAGCGGTGGCTGCATCTGGAATGATATGCAATTATTATGCAGTAGTTTATAATTATTATTATTATTATTATTATTATTATTATATAAAAGCAGTATTAATTTAAACTGTCATGAATTCTGAAAATGAGAAAACCCACTACATAACTTATAACATTATCCAAGTATGTTATACAGTTTTACGTGAGGTTTGGTCAGCTGCGCAAAGGAAATATCCTCTAGCAGCAGTATGCATTGTTTTTGTTGAAATCTTACCATGTTCTCTGTTTCTATGTTTCCCATTGTGTTCCCTAAACGTTTGATTTGGTTTGCTATATATGGACACTGGTCTCATGCTAATTGCGTTGACCACAAACTCTGAAAACAGTTTTAACAAGCTCTCTAAAGGCTGCTTTTCTCTAATGTTAAAAGTATGTCCATTTATGCTCATAGGTAGAACTGCACGTAGCATTTGTCCATTTAAAGTTTTCATATATTCATATATTTCAATATATCAGGCCCCACATTAACTGATACATAAATGCAGTATACATTCTGTGATATAACAAAATTATATACTTATTAAGTTATTGTGTATTAAGGTATTATTATTACTTTTGAGCTGTAAACAAGCATTGCCTTACCAAAGCGACTACATGCACAAATGAAGTTACTAGGGCTGTGACAATACATCGAATCTGTGTCAATTCTGATATTTTGCAAATGTATCATGATTCTCTCTCAAATTGATTCAGAGTGTAGTTTTTAACAGAAGATGGCACTACATGCTTTAGAAACACTCGCACTCTGCTTTGCTTCCAGTTCCTTTTTACTCACTACTTAAACCAAATATAATCATTCATATAGTTCAAAAAGGTTGAAGCGAACTACAAGGGTGTTCACAGTGGGCTGTGTTTACATTAATGTTGCGTCATAAAAGCATTTTGAGCAAGTATTTCCCTTTCGAAGGGAACTTCTACTCTGTGTTTGATGATGCAATGGGGAACGTCCACGTGACCCAGTGTTTCGAAACCTCACTACCAAAATCTCCAATCCTATTGGCCGACGACAGTCACATGGTGCGACCAGGAAGTATAAAGGCGCGCCTATAGAAGCAGTCAGCATGCATCGTCTTTTCGGGACTGTTGTGTTGACGTCTACTGTGTATTCTTTATCGTTAAGAATCCATCCCAATCCAGTAATGTCTGAGAAAGGTAAGAACTTTAGGAAGTGTGCTGATCTGTGTCCAAGATTTCTGACACTGGAGGACACACACACCCTATGTGTTCATTGTCTGGGGGAAGAACACGCACGGACAGTGCTTGAGGGCGCTGTCTGTGTCAATTGTGAGCGGTTCCCTATCAGAACGCGAGAGAAGGGGCGTCAACATCTGTACCCAGTGGATCTGGTCCCGCTCACCCTGAGGCTTCTCTGCCGTGGGAGCGCGAGAAGAAAGAAAACGTTCGCGGCAGACTGGACGAACGATTTCTTTCTGACCATAACCCCGTAACTCCAGTGAGCCTTCCATTCCTTCCGGATCTCCATGTAGAGATAGAGAAGGAATGGAAGAGCCCATACTCGGTGAGAATTCATGCACATCAGCGGGGAAATTTTGCTGATGTGGAGGGATTACGCCAGCATGGGTATGTGGCGATGCTGCCCATTGACGAGATGTCACTGAAAGCTCCGGTCCTACCATTGAAACCCCTTAAGATGACGTCACGTTTGAACGGCAGGGCGTACGCTGCAGCAGGTCAGGCTGGCACGGCTTTGCACACGATGGCAGTGTTGCAAGCCTACCAGGCTGACCTACTGAAGGATCTGGATCAGGGACAGGGTCTGTCCCCTGATGCGGTGGCTGAGCTACGCCGCACCACAGATCTCGCTCTCCGGGCCACCAAGCAGACGGCCGCCTCGATCTATGGCGGCCATGGTGGCCACGGAGAGATATCTGTGGCTGAACATGGCAGACATCGGGGAGAAAGAAAAAGGCTTTCTCCTCGATGCCCCAGTCTCGCCCTTTGAACTTTTTTGGCGGTTCCGTTGAGATGGTTATTGGGAAGTTCAGAGAGGCGAGGGCGCGCTCAGCAGCATATAAGAACTGCATACCGCTCAGATCCGATTCTGGGCCCAGACACCCGGGAGGCCCTGGACCATCTCGAGCCGAGGCTCAGAGGCATGTCCAGCGATCCAGTGTCACCGCTAGAGTGCCTCCTCCGCCTCGGAGTAAGTCACAAACGCGGCGGGATACGAGGAAAAGAAAGCAAGATTTAAGGGAGGTGATTGAAAACCGCCGTCAGAATAACCCTCGCCAGTCAATCTCCTCTCTGGCGGGGGCATCTGCCCTCGCCTCTATTCCTCGGCCTCCCCAGGAACCTGTAGGAACCTTACATGTTCAGATGACACCCTTGAACAGTCAGGACTGACGTTTGGGCCCATGATGAATTTTTTCTCTGATGGCCCGCCTTCTGGCTTGATAGTGAAAGGGGTTTTTGGCATAAAACCTGAATTATCCTCCCACCACGGTCAGGAGGAGGATTCGTTGGTCCAATGAGCCATGGGAAAGGTAAGCAGGGTTCAACTTATTATTAATGTTGACCTTGTTTTTCTATTCCTAAAAATATATTTTTCTGAACATGTAGCAGTAAAACATGTAAGGGGTTTTTGTGGACAAAACTGAAGTAGTTTTTTAGAAGGGCTGAGCGGGCCACAAAATGTCCACTGTTCGGTTCTTTCTAAGCTTCTCAGCTATTGTTTAGTATGGCTTGAGTTGCACTCACTGCTTCAGTTTATGTGATGTCTGCGGCTTTAACCGGCCGCCTGACATTTTTTGCTTGGGTATGTTGCTTTCCTCTCTTCCCATGGAATTGAAAGCGATGTTAAAACAGGCTTTGTTTTCTGTTTTCTTTGCCCATAGCTTAGCGGCTAAGCTAGAGCTAGGAGTGTTATTTGCTAATAACCCTTTTTATATTATCCCCATTGGATATATATTCCTAGTTTTGGCCTCCTCCCGAGGGAGCTGTTAGGCCTTATGCCCATTATCCCCTTATTATGTAGGTCAAGGATGGGCAACTCCGGTCCTGGAGGGCCAGTGTCCTGCAGAGTTTATCTCCATCCCTGATAAAAACTCACTTGCCTATAACTTTCTACTAATCCTAAAGACCTTGATTAGCTGGTTCAGGTGCGTTTGATTAGGGTTGGAGCTAAACTCTGCTGGGCAGTGGCCCTCCAGGACTGAAGTTGTCCATCCCTGATGTAGGTGCATGGGTTGAGATAACAGCTAGGTTGTAAAACTATCGTTGTAACTTACTGTTCTGTTATCTCAGGTGGATTAGGCCCTTATCTTGTTGAGACAGATAACTTATGCATTATCTGCTAGGCCCCACTTTCTAAAACTTTGTCAATAAGGAAAATGTGCTTTTTCCTCTAGGCCACTTGTTGTATGCTACAATCAAGTTGAGTTGACATTACTATCAGTTAGTTTTTTGTCCTCTATGGCTTAGCACAGATTTGAGAATCTGTCTGGAACAACTATTTCCTTTTTTGAAATGACATATATTAACTCCCTCGGGTCGGCGGTCACTCCGGCGTGATCACCGCGTTTTTTTTCTAACCAGTGTGAAAGAGACTCAAAATACTCCATCAATGTTGCACATACAATTAAGAGCTATACACCATTTTAATCTGTGGAATATCATCTTTTATTTGTGTACACTCAGAGTAAAAACAAAATGTTGTGCTTTTTGTAAAATAAAGAAAACTAACATGATGCGTGATCTCTCGTCTCCCTCTGAACGAAGTCCAATCTGATAGTTCTCAGAAAATGAACTGTAACTTAGTGAATACTAATCACAAAAAAATTAGACGTGTCTAAAAAAACGTTGAAATGTCAGGTTTTAAATCGTGTAAGTCAAATCGAAAACAAACCTTCTGTGTTTATGTAATCTGTATGAAAAGAGAGCCATGTCAGAAGTCCGTGATTCAGCTCATTATCCGCTAATGCGGCCACGCCCACGGAGCCAGCGCTATTCAGAGGCAAATTCAGTCAATACATGCATTCATCGTCTCAATCGTGTATTTATTGTCTTGAAAAGTGTTTTGAATAGCCATAGTTGCCGATCTCTGGCCTCTGTTAGTTCAGTTATTTCCTGGATTGCCTATTCTTCTTTAGCATTGGCATTTGTGGACTAAAAGTGCACAGAGCGCCCTCCGGCTGCAAGTATGAATTGTAAACACAGTATCCAGCGTTCACAGTGACGACAATAAATAATGAATAAATACTCCTCTGTATAGAAAATTGACATAAACATGAGAATCCATCAATATTTCTCCAAATGTGCATGCTTTTAAGCTAAAAGCCTATATGAAATGCCGTAGAGGTAACATAACTGTTCAGACACTTTGTATCATAGAAATGCATTATATTTTAATAATAGAATATCATTATTTTAAATTGTAATAATATTTCACAGTATTGCTGTTTTTTCTGTATGTTTGATTTACATCATGATGAGCTGAGACATGATCAACAGGGTTTTTTCACAGCCTACCTGACTGAAAGAGCTCATTATTTATGCAGGTCATTAGAGCTCTTTATCTGATTCTTTTGTCTTCTCAGGTGAGAATCATCCATTATTCATGATGATTCACGCCTCCACGCATACTGTGTTTCTTGACCAAAGATGTTTTAGAAAATTTAAATCTCTCTATTGTTTTATATGAAGGAGTAGGAATGATAATTTTTACATCATTTTGAAGCAAAAACTCTAGTCTACAACCTCCAATACCCAGAAGTCTTGTGAACACAGATTTAATATATATTTTTTGGCTTTATTTAAGTGACTTAAGGTTTTTGTTTTTTCAATAACCACGCATAAACGTTATTCCTTCAAAAATACAAACATGTACATACATGTTCCTCACATATTATTGTAGCCTAGATTGTGCTGAATACAGTGTAATGACACTTTTTCCATTAATATGTTTATGAACAACTGAAAAAAGCACAAATGTCAGAGCATGTCAAAACTTCTCCAGGGCCCAAATCAGCCTCAGACCCCTGAGGGTTAAAGCATAAACAATAGGGTTCAGGATAGGTGGTATAACAAGAAATTGAAGTGAAAGTAAAACTGACAGCCATATAGGAAGTTGTAAAGTCACAACCCGACTCAAAGTGACCTCAGAAATAATGGCAAATAAAAAATTCAAAAGGATCACAATGTGTGGAATACAAGTTTAATATGCTTTGCTCTTGAACTGCGCTGAGCTTTTTCGACAAATGATAAGAATTTTTACATAAGAATAGAATATTAAACTTAATGGGATGATTACAGTTGTGATCAATATAAAAAAGCCCATGACATTATTAACAACAGTGTTTGCACAAGACAGTTTAACCACTTCAAAGTTGTGGCAGTACTCCTTAAACAATTTGTTACCACACAATGTCAGTCTGGAAGTCAAAATAGCAGAAGTACCAAGAGAAATCACTGGATAAGTCACATTTATAACTATTAAAACCATTAGAAATCTTGGTGTAATGATGTTGTGATACTGCAAAGGTTTACTTGTTGCAACAAATCTGTCAAATGCCATTAACATTAATATTGTATTTTCATTTGCTGCATACGTGAACATGACATAAGTCTGTAAGACACATGCTTCATGAGAGATTGAGTGTGTATCAGAAAGCAAGTCTGTCAGTACTCTTGGGAAAAAGCCAGCAGTTCCAAACACAGAGTTGACAGACAAACATGAAATCAGAATGTACATGGGCTGGTGTAAAGTCCTTTCCAGAAATATTGCAAGCATAATAATGGCATTAAATAGTGTGATAGCACAGTACAGAATAAATCCTAAACTGAAGAAAGCATATCTTATGTACCCAAGATTTTCAAACAACATGAAGTAAAAATATGTTCCATTTTCCATTTTCTTATAAGCAAAGATAGCCTTTAATCAACTGAGTTAGAACAACAGACATAGATTTTATGATTTATGCACATTTTAAATATGAGCAATATGTTATCAGCTTTAGTTTTTGTCTATTCTACATATATACAAGTCGGATTACTTGGGTAATCAACGCAATCAGAGGAAAAGCATAAAAGAGGAGGCTGGGCTAGTCGTGGGCCAGTGTGTCCCTGGCTTTTGAGAAATATATTGGGCAGTGATGATCGTCTTCTGAGGCAAAGAGGTCGACCTCTGCCATCCCAAAGATGTCTCAAATTTGTTGGACTGTGCAGGGGTGGAGTAACCATTCCACTGAGGGAAGGTTGCTCCGGGACAACATGTCCACCCCTGTGTTCTGCGCCCTAAAGGGGGTAGATAGGACTTTCGGGCCATATTCATGTCTCGATGACTTTGGAATCATTAGGCCCGAATTCAAGACACAAGGGGCTCACAGAGAGCGCCTGTAAATCTTCCACATGCTTTTAACCAATGATAAAGCTAGCAGTAAGGCAGTTTTCAGCGACAGGGACTGTAAGTCAGCAGTTTGGATTGGTTCAAAGTGAGACCTCTAAGAACCACAGAAAGGTCTTAGACAGGAACCGTGAGGGGGCGATTAGGATTCAACCTCCTCTATCCCTTCAGGAAGTGAACAACAAGGCCGTTTCTCCCTATCGACTGCCCCGCTATAGGAGCGTGAGAACTGGCTATAGCTGCGACATAGACCTCAAGGGTAGAGGGAATACGGCCTCTATCCATTAACCCTCTGGAGTCTGAGGCTGATTTGGGGCCATGGAGAAGTTTTGACGTGCCCTGACATTTGTACTTTTTTCAGTTTTTCATAAACATATTAATGGAAAAGGTGTTCATTACACAGTATTCAGCACGAACTAGGCTACCATAATATGTACATGTTTGTATTTTTGAAGAAATAACGTTTATACGTGGTTATTGAAAAAACGAAAAACTTAAGTCACTGAAATAAGGCCAAAAAACAAATATTAAATATGTGCTCACAAGACTTCTGGGTATTGGAGGTTGTAGACTAGTATTTTTGCTTCAAAATTATGTAAAATTTATCCTGCCTACTCGTTCATTTATTTTGTGAGCTGCTGAATGGCCAGAGATTGCTCTGAAGTGTCATGAGGGTCGAGTCTAAAATTATGCCCAGGAAAGAGACATGTTGGCTGTGGCATAACAAGCTCTTTGGAAAATTGACCCTGAGCCCCAAGTACTCCAAGTGGTTGAGGATGATGGGTCTGTGAGATATTAGCTTCGCCTCCGACTGGGCCAGCACGAGCCAGTCGTCAAGGTAGTTCAGAATGCGCACACCCATCTGTCTCAGCGGAGAGAGAACCACATCCATGCACTTCATAAAAGTGCGGGAGGCCAGAGATAGCCCGAATGGAGCGACCGTGTATTGAAATGCCACCCCTTCGAAGGGGAATCTCAAGAATGACCTGTGATGGGGGACTATCTAGTTGTGAAAATAAGCATCTTTCAAATCCAGGGTAAAGAACCAGTCTACCGGCACATTTGCGGGAAGAACTTCTTCAAAGTGATCATTCTGAATGAGCGCTTTATCAGGGCCCTGTTCAGATGTCTAAGATCGAGGATGGGTCTGAGACCGCCATCCTTTTTGGGAATGAGAAAGTACCTGCTGTAGAAGCCTGACTCTCTCGGTGCTGGGGGAATCACTTCTATGGCTCCTTTTTCCAGCATGGTGTTCACCTCGGAAAGCAGGACGTGCACGTCCTTGGTTTTCACAGAGGTCTGGGCCACGCCGTTGAATAACAGGGCCCGTTGAGCGAAATGGAGTACATGACCTCATTTTATTATGTTCATCACCCAAGTTGATGCTCCGGGGATGGATTGGTTGTGGCACTAAGTTGCTGTGAGGGTGCACACATGGGGTGGAAGAGGAATTTTGCTCTTTCTTTTATTTCTATTCTCTTCCTTTTTATTTTATTTATTTTTTGAGTATGTTTGTGTTTTATTTTGTCCGCTACCACAGCGGTTATAGACTTGGGTGCTAGAACGGGCCCTTTTGCGTGCAATAAACACATTTTTCCAGCACCCGGAATTGAACGGGGCGACTGGAAACGCATACGAGGCTGTTTGGGTCAGTGAATGCGACTTCTGGGGCGGGGCCTGCAAGCAAAGCGCACAGTAATTCAGCATTTCATAACAAATACCAGAGAAAGAATACTCAGAATTAATATATTCCATGAGTCTCACCTGAGTCAGGGGAGAGCATCATGTCATATTCAGCTGAGCGCTGTCAACATTGAGCTTGTTCTAGCACTTTTGTAGTGAGAGCACACTCCCTCAATGAACACGGCTTACGGGGACGGCGCTCAGATGTCCGGCATTTAATAACAAACACTGTAGATGCTCTCAGTGTTAATATATACCATGTGTCTCACCTGAGTCAGGGGAGAGCGTCATACCATATTCAGAGCGCTGTCAGCATTGAGCTCGCTCTCGCACCTTTTTTCAATTAACGCAGCTTGCGGGGGTGTGGCCGGCAAGCGACACGTTTAGAGATTCAGCATTTTGCAACAAACGAAAAAGAAAAAGCACTCTTTTAGGGAGAATATATATATCATGAGTCTCGCCTGAGTCAGGGAAGAATGTAATGTCATATTCAACTGAGCACAGTAGTGAACACACAACGAGCGTGGCTTCTGCCTGGGACATCCCCAGACATCACACGCACTCACTGTGCCTGTCATCAGCGTGCAGAGAGGCTCTGCACATGCCACAGCCATGGTGTGACATTAGCACCAACGTCACAGAAATTTGCTCTTTAAAAAGCTCTTTATTTTATAATGCAACTGCGTTGCAAAGGATACTTGCTCAATGCTGCAGACAGCTCGGGGGTGAAGCACTGACCAGGCTGCTTGTCAGTGGTGTGGGAATAGGGCTGCTTGAGCACTGCACGAGAGCAAGAGGGTTCATAAACAAGAGTTCATAAACAAGGCCCAGTTTGAAACTGAAAGATGAAGTGGCCACAGCGATAATGATCCCAGTCATGAGTCGGAACAGCAGGTAGTGAGTAAAACTGCATCAAATGTCTGTTTTGTTGGCAATAGGCGCCTAACTGCACATAATGTAAACAATTTGAACGTAGTGAATTCATAAATTCATTATTCATCATTCACTATACGCTATTTTCATTATAGTGATTTATATATTATTTATTATATATATATATAGTGACTCTATAGGTACTTAAGTTTAACATGAGATTGGCTGATATGCCTTACCAGCCACAGTGGATTTTAAACCGCATTTGGTGGGTTGGCGGGTGTTAATTTCAAACCCTAATTCTGTGCATCTTGAGACAAAGCAATGCCACTGACATATTTTAAGATATGTCAGTGCAAGTTGCTTTCAGGTAAAATTGCTCAAACATGCATTTTAGTTAGTGACTAGGCTAAATCCTTGTCTGTGAAACCAGGCAATAATCGGTTATTAAGTTAACTTTTTTTTCTATTAAGTACAATGAACTTTCAGTAATATTTGAGTAAAATAAACTAATTTAATTCAGTTAATGTCACTGTTCGGGTTTACAGTGTGGCCAAATAAACGGACTGCAGTCAGATTGTGGAATGTTATCATTCAGAATATTTCATCCAGCTCCTTCTGCTTGAAAATTGGGATACATCATGCTGGCATTTGGTTGAAAGAAGAGTTGTAGCTGGTCATAGGGGTTAGGTCTGTTTTTGTGGTCTTTGCTGAGGATCTGGGTCAGGATAGGGTCTGTCTAATTGTTATGGTCTTTGCTGACTTTCAGGGCTGTGACGTGGTTGTCTCAGTGTGCAGGTCTGCCATGTGCCCATGTGAAAAAAAAGTACACTTCTTTAATGTACTTAAAGTGCTCTATTTTCACACACTAATTTTGTACTTGATATACTAAAAATTCTTCTTTAGTACTAATTAAGATAATCTTAAGGACATCTAAGTGTACTCAACTGTACTATTTTGAGACACCATGAAATATGAACTAAAATGTGCTTTTAAAAAATGTATTTAGTTACCACTTGTAGTACACTATGGGTTCAAATGTACTATAACTAGTATCTAAATACATTTTTGAGATTAAGATTAAGAAGTACTAAAATAGAATTTTTAGTATTAAGTTATTATTAAGTACAAAATTAGTGCACCAAAATAGAACACTTTAAGTACATTATAGAAGTGTACTTTTTTTCACCTGGGTGGTCTGGATACAGATCTGACTGACTACAGTAACCTCGAGATAAGGATTAGAAAGACAGACTAATATAAATGTAGGTGCCATTCCTCTTATGATATAAGTACATCGGATGTTATGGGAAGGGGTTCCAGTTGACCTAATTAATTCAGTTTTATAATCTCTTAAGTGCTTTGAATTATAAAATTGTAATACTGTGTTGTGTATGCTAGGTTAAAGAAATAGGCCTATAATCTAGATTTAAACTGACAGAGTTTGTCTGCCTCCCAAACAATGTTAGGAAGACTGTTTCAGAGTTTGGGCACTAAATAGGACAAGGATCTACTGTCCATGGTATGGTATTATCAGTGAAACGATCGGTCATTTAAAAAAAATAATTAGTTTTATAAGCACAAATGCTCGCCTTGCTCTGTTCTGCGATGCGCGTTCGTGACGTCACGTAATACAAAATTATGTTGAAAATGTCATGCTTGATGTAGGCGGAAGTGCCGTGTCAGTGTTTATAAGTTGAACGTACAAATACTAAGTCAAACGCCGTTTACAAAAAAAAAAAAAAAAAAAAGGTAAAACAACAATGTCGGACGATTTTGAACTTCGAGGAGAAGATGAGTTTTTCGTCCTGCCCTACCAGTTGAACTGGAATACACAGAGGAAGAAATTAGGCAGATGGAAGAGACTGCTGTGGCGACACACATCTCTCAAGCATCGGGCAGACTAAGATCTAACAAGACGTGGTGGTGCACATGTAACAAATGCCAACCAATACCAACCATTGCCAACAGAGGAAGAATCTCAATGCTGCCACGACTGGACCATTTCAATCCCGCCATCAGAATCAGTCAGTGAGTCCCTGTTTCCATTAGGGCTATGACGGTAGACATGACAACCGCGCCACCGCGGTCGTGGAGTGTCACCGGCGGTAGTGTGACATCATATATAATATATATTTATTTATACAACAGTTCTGTCTGGTTCTCGAATCTGATTGGCTGATAGCCATGCGATATTTCAGTGATAATGGCACTCCTACTGCCTTTTCACCGTTTGTATCACTCCGCTTGAAGTGACCGTCATGGCGGCCGATCAAATCAACCGTAATTTTTACAAATACTACTTCTTGTACCACGAACTTCGAGTACAACTTCTTGAGTACATAGAACGAGTACAACTTCGAGTTCAACTTCTTGAGTACATAGAACGTGCAATCTTTGGTCTTATTAATCTATTATTTGTTCCAGAGCAAGTCGAATTGTGCTATATTAAATTTGATAATAATAAACGTTACGTTACATCCTTATATAGCATATTGGCTACAACTAGACAGGACATATCAGACTCTTCTCCGCTCTTCAAATACGTAAAACATTAAACTTTATAAACATATGGATTTTTGAGTAAAGAAAACGCTTTACAATTTTTTTTTCAAACATCAGATCTTTATTTACCTTTGCATTGCACAGAGGAGATGTCCAAACTGCGTGCGCACTTCATTCAGGAGGTGAGGCAGATTAATGAGGCTTGATTGACAGTTTGAGGATCCAATGGAGTTAGGAGGTTTTGTCACAAGCTCTTTAAAATCCTTTTCATTCGTTAAATATTTGTAAAACCCACATACCAGCGTAAATGGTGACCTATTTTTTTTTAATAACTAGTGCTTTATGTTTGACTGAACTGTACAATTGTGCTTATTTGTTGTTCAATAAATATTATTTTATATAAACATGTCCATTAAGTAATATGGATTGAGTGAACATTACATTAATATGACATTAGATGGCGGCAACACTTTACAGGAGAATGAGTCAGTGAAGCACAAGAGACTTTTAAATTGAAAGGTGACGTCACGAACGCGCATCGCAGAACAGAGCAAGGCGAGCATTTGTGCTTATAAAACTTAAACTTTTTTTTTTTTTTTTTTTTAATGGCCGATCGTTTCACTAGATAAGACCCTTATTCATCGTCTGGTATCGTTTAAAGCCCTTTGAAGCTATACTGAAACTGTCATTTGGACCTTGAACCATTTGGTGCCCATTGAAGTCCATTATATGGAGAAAAATCCTGGAATGTTTTCATCAAAAACCTTAATTTCTTTTCGACTGAAGAAAGAAAGACATAGTGATGTCCGGTTCGCGAACGAATCGTTCTTTTTAACCGGTTCTTTTCAGTGAACCGGTCGAACCAGTTCACCAAATCGGTCTGAATCGTTCCAAACAGTTCGCATCTCCAGTTAGCAAACACGAATCCACAAATTACTAGTTACTCACTTTTTGACGTGCCTGCACTATCTCTCGAAATAAACCAACATCCCGGAGTTATTCAGTTACTCCAACAATACACTGACATAACCTGCTGTAAAGAGAGAACTGATGATGATGGGCATGAGCTGCAGAGCAGCTGATATGAGTGCGCATGCGCGGCGTACACGAACGAACATGCACGGCCTGTCACCGTTCTCATTCTCGAGTCAAGAATCGGTTGCAACGGTTTTCGGATCATCAGTACACAACCGAGAACCGCTTCTTTCGGACATGTCCGATTTGAGAACCGGTGAGTTGATGATACTGCGTATGCGTGTAATTATTCAAGAGAACGAAAAGCACGTTAGTCAAGTTTTGTTGAACATCGGACAGTGTGATAATATAAAACATACTGGAAATATGTTTATGACTAAATTCAAAATACAAAAAGTTTATTGTGCTTTTTCAAATACACCATAGCAGATTAATAGCATAAAATACTGTACATAATAAACTACATGCCAACATGAACATAATTTTGTACACAGATCAAACTAATGTTCAGAAATAGTTCTACAAATTTATTTTTCTATATTAATGTTATTTAAAAAGCAACATAGTGAAAGTTGTGCAGTTGTGCTTTCAAGTTAATTTTTTTTAAAGATTGGAAACATTTATTTGTTTCATAAATAATCCATGGACAGATTATAAAGATAAAAAATGACATAATCAAACTACAGCGAGAGCAAACAAGCGACTCCTTTTGAATCGCTCTCGTGGTTCTCGAATCTCAATCTCGTTCTCGTTCTCGAGTAGAACCGGTTGCAACGGTTTTCGGATCATCAGTACACAACCGAGAACCGCTTCTTTCGGACATGTCCGATTTGAGAACCGATGAGCTGATGATACTGCACATGCGTGATTCAGCGTGCGATCTAAAACTACAGAACAGTAATGACTGTCAGAGCACCGGTTAACTAGGACAACTGATGCTATGAGAGAACTCCAATGAGGGGCCAATATGGTGAAACATAAGTTTATTTAATTACAAATAAATCGTAATGTAAGAGGATCATGGTTTCTGCTCTGATGAAGACTAATTTATTCACTTTATAACTGTAAAACTTTGTTTGCACATCACTGCCTGTATTTTCCATGGGAAATTTGAGCATGCAGCAGTTCCTCTGTGTGTCATTACGTCACGTGCGTAAACAGAAAGAAGGAGTCCCGTCGAGAGGCTAGTCAGTTATATCATGTGAGGATGCTGCCGGTAGTGGCACATTTATAGCCTTTTCTCACAGCAGCTGAAATAATTAAACTTATCATTTTGATGGTGGATTGTAATCCAGAAAGATCCAAATGACAATCATCAGTTACAACTGGAGATTCACCTGTAGCCAAAAAGCAAAAGACTTTGGACTGTGGAGTGGCTACAGAAATTGAAATCTACAGGTAGCACTAATATACACTAAATACACAGTCACGCAATGCTGATGTTGTTAACATTAACAATTTGAAAACAATATAACAGTAATAATAATTTGCACAGTTTGGCATGATCCAAGCTAGGCGATCGTTAGATTTAATCATCATTGGCAGCGCGATTTATTGTAGGCCTAATGCTTTTTTCCTCAGTTGGTCAGAACAAAAGTGGCAGACATGTTACTTACTTGTTCAGATGATATTTTCCAGTGAAAATTCTTATATTGGTCATACTATCAAGACGTAGAATCTGTGATTCTGAAATACAGTATCCACACCGGTGCGGTGACTGACAGCAAGCAGTAGATTCATCTGCGCTGACGAGCTGTACCGATGCACAATGCATGTACAGATAACTGTTCCGCATATGACTGCAATCGCATGTTTCAAACAGAGATGGCGACAAAGAGGAAAAATTTTAGACTGCAGCTTTAAATGCATGCCTTAAAATAGCTTGAATGTAACTGTAATGGTTTAATTCAGCCATATATGTTTGAACCAGATTTGTTTGTTTCAGAGGAAAAGCAAATTATACAGTCTCACCCACAATGTATCATAATGGTAATGTGTTTTGTGTAACGCTCTCTACAACATTGGACACAAGTGATAATGAATGACCTTTATCTTTGTTTTGTTTTTTGTACTGGTGGTGTAAAAAAATAAGAATGGAACTCTTAGTGCACATCAATACTAACTCATAATAAGCTACCCATACACTAACATCAGCTCATGCCTTGTTAATGTATTATTTTGTCATGACTTTACTTGAGGGTGCCAAATCATAATTAATTCGCTGTTAAATGCTTGCCAAGTCCAGCTCATGATTTATCATAAACTTGCTATCAAATACAGTGAGAATGAGGTATAGTATCATCACAGCCTGCATCTGGATGAAGAGTGAACTCTACTGATACCCAGCAAACTCTCTGACCATGATTCCAGTTTGGCCGTTTCTTTGGGAACTGTTCCACAAATGTTTTATTTCTCATTTATTAGTAGTAGGGTGAGTTTGAAGGGAAATAGAACACCACAAAACAAATAAATACCTTTTAAGGTCAGTTATTATTTTATTTAGTATTCTCTACATTTGATGAGAAGGATCAACTAATCCTGTGCCATCCAGTAATGTCAAAAGTTCAAACTATGATAACATTAAATTTAAATTTGTTTCAAAGTCAGAGTACTTCTTATTCCTTCTTAAAGAGGCTGATTGATTTGGTTTAGTTATAAATTTGAATTATTGCATTAACTATCAAACGTACTAACATGGCTGCTGTTATTCATGCATAAATCTATGATGACTCCAATCGTAGTTAAGGATAGCTCTTCATCGGTTCATGATTAGTTCATGTTGAAATAAGTATTAATTCAGGTATTTATTATTCATGTACCCTTATTGTGAAGCGTTAGCAATTTATTATACTAGATAGATCATTTACCTGGATCCATTTATAAGACAGATAATTGTTTTGCGAATATTGGGCAAGTTTAAAGCATAAACAAGAGGGTTCAGGATAGGTGGTATAATAAGAAATTGAAGTGAAAGTAAAACTGACAGCCATATAGGAAGTTGTAAAGTCACAACCCGACTCAAAGTGACCTCAGAAATAATGGCAAATGAAAAATTCAAAAGGACCACTATGTGTGGAATACAAGTTTGATACGCTTTGCTTTTGAACTGCGCTGAGCTTCTTCGACAAATGATAAGAATTTTTACATAAGAATAGAATATTAAACTTAATGGGATGATTACAGTTGTGATCAATAAAAAAAAGCCCATGACATTATTAACAGCACTGTTTGTACAAGACAGTTTAACCACTTCAAAGTTGTGGCAGTACACCTTAAACAATTTGTTACCACACAATGTCAGTCTGGTAGTAAAAATAGCAGAAATACCAAGATAAATCATTGGATAAGTCACGTTTATAAATATTAAAACAGTTAGAAATCTTGGTGTAATGATGTTGTGATACTGCAAAGGTTTACTTATCGCAACAAATCTGTCAAATGCCATTAACATTAATATTGTATTTTCATTTGCTGCATACGTGAAAATGACATAAGACTGTATGATACATGCTTCACGAGAGATTGAGTGTGTATCAGAAAGCAAGTCTGTCAGTACTCTTGGGAAAAAGCCAGCAGTTCCAAACACAGAGTTGACAGACAAACATGAAATCAGAATGTACATGGGCTGGTGTAAAGTCCTTTCCAGAAATATTGCAAGCATAATAATGGCATTAAATAGTGTGATAGCACAGTACAGAATAAACCCTAAACTGAAGAAAGCATATCTTATGTACCCAAGATTTTCAAATAACATGAAGTAAAAATTTGTTCCATTTTCCATTTTCTGATAAGCAAAGATAGCCTTCAATCACCTGAGTTAAGACAACAGACATAGATCTTATGATTTATGCACATTTTAAATATGAGCAATATGTAATCAGTTCATTATTAGTTCATGTTAACTAACGTAGTTAACTAATGTTAACTAATGAACCTTATTGTAAAGTGTTTCCAGTTCAATTTATTAGTTCATGATACCTTACCTTCTTAACAGTTAGTGTGTGATATATTATCAGTTTAACAGTGTACAAGCAAAGTGTCGAAAATTTTAACAGGCAAAAATACAATCAGTATCCTAAAAAGACATTGCACAATTTAAATACCTTCTCTAATACACATTAAAATGACCACCAATGTGCTAGAGAACTGTGGGTCACCAGTATACAGGTTCATTTATATATATACACACATCTAACATGTCTCAGGAGCAGGCCCGGATTGACTAATCGGGAGCACCGGGAGAATTCCTGGTGGGCCGGTCTGTTATTTTGGCCATGAGGGCCGGTGTTGTCATGGCAATGGGTTGAAATATGAATGATCTAGAAACTGTCGACACCACTAAATGTGCTGAGTGCCTACTAGTGGTGTAGTCCTAAAAAAATAAGTGGAGTACTATTACTCAGACCACCCCCACCCCCAAAGTGATACATCTGAAATTAATGTTTCAAGTGGGTGTTAAAAAATAACTTAATATGAAATAAATATTTTCAGAGAATATTCTTTTTATACAATTTGATTTGACATTAGTGGCAAAAGCCAATTATTCAAGGATGTAATTTTGGTTTGAACATTAGGTAAAAATTTACAACAGTGCATAAAATGTGGTCATGAGTTTCACAAACAAACAAAAACTGCAGCCAGGCTGAATGAAAATTTAAATCCACTCTCTGTCAGTTGGTGGCGCTTATGGAACAGTAGAAATAGAGCGCTGCTTATAAACACTGTGCTACATGGAGGGAAGATAAAAAGAAATTGCCATCAAAACTTTTCTCAAGTAAGTTCCCTTCAGAGATACATTCATAGAGTTAATTTATACTTATAATTTCCTTCAGCACATGCATGTAAAGGTTGTAACCTCTCGCTTAATTCTTTCCGTCATTTTTTTCAACTAAACGAAACCTGTTGCTTACTTTCATCATCATTTTAATAATGATAAAAACATTAAACTGTGATATACTAACCGTTGGAAATTGCATAATGGTTTATGTTTTACATTATTTAAGCACCTGTAAGCTTAACAGTTTGATAGAATTTTCTACTTCAATGTGCCATAAAAAGACAGACTATAACATTTTGCATTACCATAGCATTTGTTATGAAAAATTTCAATCTACACATAACCTATAGAGACAACTACAACATGTCACAGCTGTAATATAAATCTAGTGAAAATATATTCCCTTAATAGATTATAAATTCTACAAATTGACCACAATATAATAAAATGTGATAAATTCTAGGAAGGGTGGGTCATGAATCGTTTAAAAAGCTTTCTAATAAATGTTGGCGCAAGATGATATGTTTTCCTCTTTTCATCCGTCTTTTGTTCATCAGTCTAGATCTATAGCGTTTTAAAGTGTTTAACGCTCAGAATTCAAATGGATCGCACATTTTATCATCAGTGTCACGATAGGAATGGCTCGTGGAAATCTATTACATCTTATTACATTTTTAGAGCGTGATAAGATTCAGAGTATGCTTATGATTAGCGCGTCACTGATGCGTTAAATAAACCAGGCTTCAGTTGAGCTGATAATTGGTCTTTTCAGTTTGTATGGGAACTTAGTGCTTAAAAGCTCTGAACGCATGATGCATATAATTAATTAATAATCTTATTCGCTCAACACCATATTTCTCATGCCGTGTCAGCTGCAGTGAGAGAACTGCACTCAAAGTACCGCTCAAAACACAGAGCGGCTTTGAGCAGAGTCAAAGAGTATAGAACGTCTCAGTTTATGACTATAACCATAGTTCCCTGAGAGAGGGAACGAGACACTGCGTCCCGAAGGGGAGGGTGCTATGGGAACGCCCTCAGCGTGAATGCGTCTGATGCACGTGTGTCAACTAGTCCAATGGCGAGAGTGAACGTCACCGGCGGGTGACGTCACGACAAGGAAAGGATAAATACACATCCGGAAAGACCGGCTTCAGCTTAAATTGCCGAAGAAAATCGATCACAGGGATGCAGGGAGTATGGCAACACGACGCAGTGTCTCGTTCCCTCTCTCAGGGAACTATGGTTATAGTCATAACCTGAGACTTTCGAGGGAACTCGCACTGCGTCCCGAAGGGGGCGCTATGGGAATGATATCCCAAAATGCCATAATTCCAAAATGCCTGTCCGTGTGAAACTGTGGCACACTAAGACGAGAGCACTGATGAGCCTGGAGCTGCATCCAGGCCGAGATAATATCTCACAAACGTGAATGGCGAGAATCAGCCCGCCGCATCACAGATCTCCTTGAGGAAACCCCCAACATCAAGGCCTTGGAGGCCGCCATACTCCTAGTAGAGCGAGCTCTGACAGACAGTGGATACTGCTGACCAGAGACCTCATACGCAAGTGAAATAGTCTCAACTATCCACTTGCTAACCATTTGTATGGACGCAGGGAGACCCCTAATTGCACGGTCCAAACAAACAAACAGTTGATCTGACGTTCTCCACAGGGCAGCCGAGTGGATACACAAGATTCAACTTTTCCTGGTCTGGATCTGAGAACAGAGGACAGAAAGCTTGCAGCACTATAGGCCGTGGCATATTGGTCAGAACCTTAGGTATAAAACCCAGTAGGGTAAAGGAACACTTTGACCATCCCCGGTGCACACTCAAGGCACGTAGGGGATACAGATAGGGCCTGAAGGTCTTCTACTCTATTAGGGAAGAAATGGCAGGAGGAACACAGTAAAAACTTCAGAAATTTTCAAGCGAATTTTTGAGTCCAGCGGCTCAAATGGAGCTGCAGATAGCCTTCCAACACAAAGGCCAGCTCCCAAGCAGGAACCCTAGTGCATGTTGCAGGCCTCAGCCTCAGAGTGCCACGAAGGAAACGATACCTCAAAGGGTTATACCCCACAATTGTACCATCCACAGGGACATGGTACGCAGAGGATAGTTTCCTTGTGGCTGGAGTTCTAGAGTAAAGTATGGTCACCACAAACTCGGTTGAGAGACCAGATACTATGAGTTGGGCCCCCTCAGGGACCAAACCCACAGGTTTAATACTTCTGGACGGGGTGAAAAATCAAGCCCGTCACCTGAGATAGGTCTCTCCTGATCGGAATCTCCGAGGGAGAGCCGTCGAAGAGAGACACGAGGTCCAAGAACCATATCTGACTTGGCCAGTAAGGTGCTACTAGCAGTAGACTTATCCCTTCCCGGCGAATTTTGTCCAGAACTCCTGGGAGCAGAACAATTGGGGGAAAAACGTACAGACGTAGCCTCGGCCATGTCTGTACCCTGTCATCCAGTCCAAGAGGAACTGGATGCGTAAGAGTTAACCACAGTGGACAGTGCGTCATATCCTGAGACACGAAAGATCCACCTCCACACAGATATAAATCTCCCATATGAGCTTCACCACTTTAGGGTGAAGTCTCCATTCCCCTGGCCTCAGCCCCTGTCTCGACAGGATGTCTGCTCCTATATTCTAGGTCCCTGAAATAAGGTAAGATTGTTCTCGAGGAGAGCATCTTCCCCAGGGACCACAGGAGGATCTGGTGCACCAGATAGTGGGTGCAAACACAAATCCCCCTGTTGATTTATATAAGAGACCATCGATGAATTGTCTGTCCAGACAGCTCGATGACCTCTCAGGTCTGGGAGGAAGAACTTCAACGAATTGAAGACCGCCATCATCTCCAGGCAATTATGTGCCACGAAAGATGATGACTCCTCAACAGCCCTTGAGCTGAACGGCCTTCCATTACCACTCCCCCAGCCTGTGAGAGAAACATCTACCATGAGAGTTACTCAATGATATTAAGCTCCTAACACAGGGCCCTGGGACAGGAACCAACTTTTCTTCCATATAACCTAGGCGCGGAGACACCGCTGCATGATCTTGATCATAGGAAGTGGGTTCCCCCTCAGGGAAAACCCTTGGTCCTGAACCACCACTGTAAGGGTCTCATGAACAGCAGGCCAAAAGGTATCACCGTTGGACACAGCTGCCATTAGACCCAACAGTTTTAGAAAAATGTTTTACAGTGAGTGACTGGCCTAGTTATATCATGTGTGACTGAAAAGATTGCAGAGCAAGGCCAGAGCTGCATCTACGCATTTCATGAACGTGTGGGGTGATGGAGCTAGACCAAATGGAAGAACCTAATATTGGTATACTTTGCCCCTGAAAGCAAACCTGAGGAACTTCCTATGCTGTGGAAAGATGGAGACATGGAAGTATGCATCCTTTAGAACTATCATGACAAACCAGTCCTCGGATCTGGTTTAGCGTCAACATTTTGAACCCAAGTCTCCTGACTAAATGATTCAAATGATTCAGATCTAAGGGTTGGCAGAACAGGACAATGAAGTGGAGCAGGCACCGTATACGGAGGTGTACACCACTCTATCCCATACGGTGCTGCCCTTAGATTCCATTCAGAGGGTGCAAGCCTGATGCAACGTTGTGTGAGCACTGAATCAAAGCTTGCTGGAAACTGCTGCGCCCCAAAGCACCGAGGGTGATGGGGTTGGCAGATCGGTCCCCTGAGGGCAACGAAGTCGAGCGCGCACCGTATACTGAGGTGTACACTGCTCCACCCCGCAGGGGGCTGCCCTAAGAAGCCTAACACCACTGGCATCAGGATCTACATGAAAGGCTGAACTAATACATGAATCTAACTATTTAAAGTCAGATAAATATGTATTATTTTAATTTCTCAAAATTAAATTACAGCCAACTGTCCATTTAATTCCTCAAAATTAAATGCAGCAAATGATCTATCAGACAAGTCAATACGGTCTGAAAGAAATGCTATGTATAGGCATACAGGCCGTACACACATTAAATTTCATTTAATCTCTCAAAATTAAATGCAGCCACATATCAACTAGACAGGTAAAAACGGTCTGAATGAAAGGCTAAATAAAGAGTTATTAATGCAGACATATAGCTTTAAAAAAAAACAGGCAATATTCCATTTAATTCCTCAAATTAAATGCATCAATGAACCACCAGACAAGTATACACGGTCTGAATGATTGGTAGAATATTTAACACAAGATCAGAGCCCCTAGAATCTTTATTGCAGTTTGCAGTCACGGAATCTACGTGTCGCCTCAGCAGACGCAAGATCCGTGCCACTAGATTCTTTATTGCAGTTTGCAGACTCGAAATCTACGCATCGCCTCGCAGACGTGAGATCAGAACCACTACAATCTTTATTGCAGTTTGCAGACACGGAATCTACGCGTTGCCTCGGCAGACGCGAGATCAGAGCCATTAGATTCTTTATTGCAGTTTGCAGACTCGAAATCTACATGTGCCTTGGCAGATGCGAGATCAGAGCCACTAGATTCTTTATTGCAGTTTGCAGACTCGAAATCTACGCGTCCCTCGACAGACGCGAGATCCGTGCCACTAGATTCTTTATTTGCTTAAGACTTTATTCCCTCGAGAAAAAAGCCAAGAGGAGCAGAGCTAAAAATCTCGATAGTGCATCACATCGGCACGTCAGCTCTTGTATCCCAATACAAGAGCCGACGTGCATGCTCTGCTCTCAAACAAACAACACGTTGTATCCCCACTCGTATAGTAGCGAGGGCAGGGAAGCACACACGACTCAAGTTGCTATTTCCGGATGTGTATTTATCCTTTACTGGTCGTGACGTCACCCGCCGGTGACGTTCACTCTCGCCATTGGACTAGTTGACACACGTGCATCAGACGCATTCACGCTGAGGGCGATCCCATAGCACCCCCCCTTCGGGACGCAGTGCGAGTTCCCTTGAAAGGGAACCCAAGAGGCGACACTCTGATATTTTTTTGGGCAACAGCCACTAGATGGCACTCCGGTAGTGTGGCCGCCATTATGGGGTGAAAATACTTAACTGGACCATAGAATCCTTCACATCTTACGCACTCAAAATCGGCGAATTTCACTGCCAGATCAGATACGCAATAGAACATTTTTTTTTAATTAAGTCACCAGTAAATTTTATGGCACCTACAGTATGTTGTATTGTCTTATATATGTTTTATTTTACCAGTTGTGGAATCCAACCACTCAACCATCTGAGGTAACGTAGTTACCCTACTTTTAGTATTTCCACTTTATGCAATGTACACATTTATTAATAGTAAATTAATACTTAACACATTTAAGATCATCATGTTTGCAGAGAACAATATATTTCAGACCTAGTGGAGTAGACTAATATTAGTAAGTAAATAAGTAAGTAAGTAAGTACTTACTTACTAATATTAATAGGTTTAAACTGCAAATATTTATGTTGTACATGTGAATGGATCACGCTACAAACATAATGATCTTATAATACATGATGCATTGCTGTGTCAATTATCGCATAATTCACACTTTTGGACACTTGCTTTAATGGACATTAGACAGCACTCCAAAATCAAGCTGTTATATTCATGTATTTATTGTCCAACATTCCCAATTTTTCTGATGTACAGTGGGTACGGAAAGTATTCAGACCCCTTTAAATTTTTCACTCTTTGTTATATTGCAGCCATTTGCTAAAAAAAAATTAAGTTTGTCAATGTACACACAGCACCCCATATTGACAGAAAAACACAGAAATGTTGACATTTTTGCAGATTTATTAAAAACGAAAAACTGAAATATCACATGGTCCTAAGTATTCAGACCCTTTGCTGTGACACTCATATATTTAACTCAGGTGCTGTCCAATTCTTCTGATCATCCTTGAGATGGTTCTACACCTTCATTTGAGTCCAGCTGTGTTTGATTATACTGATTGGACTTGATTAGGAAAGCCACACACCTGTCTATATAAGACCTTACAGCTCACAGTGCATGTAAGAGCAAATGAGAATCATGAGGTCAAAGGAACTGCCTGAAGAGCTCAGAGACAGAATTGTGGCAAGGCACAGATCTGGCCAAGGTTACAAAAAAATTTCTGCTGCACTTAAGGTTCCTAAGAGCACAGTGACCTCGATAATCCTTAAATGGAAGACGTTTGGGACGACCAGAACCCTTCCTAGAGCTGGCCATCCAGCCAAACTGAGCTATCGGGGGAGAAGAGCCTTGGTGAGAGAGGTAAAGAAGAACCCAAAGATCATTGTGGCTGAGCTCCAGAGATGCAGTCGGGAGATGGGAGAAAGTCAACCATCACTGCAGCCCTCCACCAGTCGGGGCTTTATGGCAGAGTGGCCCGACGGAAGCCTCTCCTTAGTGCAAGACACATGAAAGCCCGCATGGAGTTTGCTAAAAAACACCTGAAGGACTCCAAGATGGTGAGAAATAAGATTCTCTGGTCTGATGAGACCAAGATAGAACTTTTTGGCCTTAATTCTAAGCTGTATGTGTGGAGAAAACCAGGCACTGCTCATCACTTGTCCAATACAGTCCCAACAGTGAAGCATGGTGGTGGCAGCATCATGCTGTGGGGGTGTTTTTCAGGTGCAGGGACAGGATGACTGGTTGCAATTGAGTGAAAGATGAATGCGGCCAAGTACAGGGATATCCTGGACGAAAACCTTCTCCAGAGTGCTCAGGACCTTAGACAGGGCCGAAGATTTACCTTCCAACAAGACAATGACCCTAAGCACACAGCTAAAATAACGAAGGAGTGGCTTCACAACAACCCTGACTTAAACCCAATTGAGCATCTCTGGAGAGACCTAAAAATGGCTGTCCACCAACGTTTACCATCCAGCCTGACTGGAGAGGATCTGCAAGGAGAAATGGAAGGTTGCATATTTCCCAAAAAGACTCATGGCTGTATTAGATCAAAAGGGTGCTTCTACTAAATACTGAGCAAAGGGTCTGAATACTTAGGACCATGTGATATTTCAGTTTTTCTTTTTTAATAAATCTGCAAAAATGTCAACAATTCTGTGTTTTTCTGTCAATATGGGGTGCTGTGTGTACATTAATGAGGAAAAAAAATGAACAAATGATTTTAGCAAATGGCTGCAATATAACAAAGAGTGAGAAATTTAAGGGGGTCTGAATATATATATATATATATATATATATATATATATATATATATATATATATATATACACATATACTTTCTACTTGCTCAGGTGCTTCTTTTACAGTTAGGTTGTCGGCTGGCCTTTTTTCTAAAGGCCTCCAGGTGCTTCTTTTACAGTTAGGCTGTCGGCTGGCCTTTTTTCTAAAGGCCGCCTTCTGGCTTGATAGTGAAAGTGCTTTTAGGCTTGAAAGAACTTTTGATTTCTTCCTTCTTCATGCTTTAAATAAGGAGGGAATATCTTCGTTCTACGAGCCGCAGGAAGATAAGCTGGGTCTATATGTATATGTTTATGTTTATAAAAAGTGTGGACCTTGTTTTTCCTGTATAGCTTTCCTGAGCATGTAGTCAGTAAGGTTAGAAGGGGTTCTTTTGGGCAAAATAACTGTAGCATTAGGTTGGCTAGTTTTCAAAATATGCAGGCCGCTTTATGGCCGCTATTTTGTAGCCTCCTATGTTAGAGTAGCTTCTCAGCTAATGCTTCAATTTGGTTTGAGTTAGCACTTGTCGCTCTAGTTATTTGTGTGCAGGACGGCTTTTCGGCCGCCTGACACTGTTTGCTTGCAGTGCTTCATTTTCTCCTTATATTTGAAGGTTTCAGAATGAAGCCCAAGCTTTGCTTGGCTCAGTAGGCCTTAGCTAGCAGCTAGGCTAGAGCTAGGTTTAGGTGTTTGTTACATCACCCTTATTATTACTATCCCTGTGAGGTTGTATAGTTCCTAGTTCTGGCCTCCTCCTGAGGGAGTTGCGTGCCGTATGCCCTTTTCCCCTTCGTTGTGAAAATGTATGTGCTATGGCTGAGGTTAACAGCTAAGGTTATAGGCTGTTATTAGCCTTCCTGGTGCTGTTTTTCCCAGGTGGTAGGCCCTTATCTTCGAGAAGATGAGTTATGCATTGCTGCTAGGCCCCACTTTTTAGAACTTTGTCATGCTTATAATGTCTTCACATGAGCCCCTTGAATTATATTCTAAATATTTTACAATGCTAAATATTTTAGTTTTCGTTCTCTAGGGTTCATTAGTTTTCATCATTAGGGTTCATCATTTATTTTGAAAGAACAGGATGCACGGGGGATCTAATAGAAAAAAAAAGGGACAAGGAAAAGATCGCTAGCAATAAAGAGAAGGTGAAACGGCAAGAAAGGTTAAAGAGTATAGGAATATAGCCTTGGTCGAAAGTGGCAACAAGGTATGCTATGTTTTATAGTGTAGAGGATGTTTTGTTAAGCTTTGGTACATACTGAAAAAATGCTGATGAAAATGGCTAATGTTTGAGTGAGAGTGACACGTTGTTTTATTTATTTTGTGTTCAGCTCTTACGTTGGTTTATGACCTGCAAGGAAACTCATTAAAAAGTCACTAAACTATCAGTTCTGGCTGACTTCTTTTGACTGGACGCTACAGTAAGAGCTTGACCATTTGCTGCCATGAAGCGTGACAAATAGCCAGCAGGTGGCAGAAGTTGGTCGGGAAATTGAAAGGTACATATAGTCTGCAAATGGAAGACTCACAGACTCCATCTGTAATTTCAAGTGACATTAATGAACACATTACTAATCTACAAAAGGAAATTGAAGAATGTAAACACCTACTTCAAAACGAAAGTGAGAATAAAAGGCAAGACATAAAGGAAAAAATAAAATGTAAAGAAAAACTGTTGGCTGACCTACAGAATAAAGCCCAGAACATGTCAGATGTAGCTCGCCGCTCTGAAAGAATCAAAACACCAACAGAAAAGATGCTTGAATATCAAAGGGAAGAAGCAAGTAACAAGGAAAGAAAACTTGTGAATTTGTATGAACAGTGGAAAGCACAAGCACGTGCGACAAGAGAAAGATTAAAGTCAGACGTAACTGAAACACAACTGTCATCACTGGCAGATGATCTGGAGAAAGGAAGGGATGATGTCATGAGACTTTACACTGAGATGAGAAGCTATGTAGCACCATCAACTGATTTACGGAGAAAAATTGATGCATATGAATCAGTAACTTGTGACATTGTGAAAGTAATCTTTGAAAGATTAACTGGCATTGATTGAGATTTTGATACAGAACATGAAAGAGGTCGTCTACGTGAGCTTTTAGATCGTGAATATGCACTCTCCATATACGGTTCCACTGCTGCAAACTCAAGTATTTCCCACCGCTCCTCGTCATCATACCTTGCATCAAAACGGGTTGATGCAGCTGCAGAATTAGCGGCAAGGGAAGCTGAATATAAGATAGCCCAAGAAGAAAGAAGGTAAAAAGAAAGGATAAAGGCTCTAGAGGAGCAACATAAGAAAGAAATAGAAATACAGAAAACTGAGCTAGAATGTCTGCAAGCTGAAAGGGATGTAAAGGCAGCCTGAGCCAAGCTGGAAGCCTATGACAGAGAGATAAAACAGATGGATGATGCTCAGCCAATCAAGAGCAAACAGGTGAATCCAAATTACACACCACAACCCCCTGAATCACCCCTGTCTAACTCATCCATGTTGTCAGAGCCCCCCAGTGTCACTCAGTTTGCAAGGGCTGTGCAGGAAAGTATAATGATGAAAAGACTTCCTACCCCAGAGCCAGTAGTATTCAACGGTAAACTAATTCACTTTATTGAATGGAAATCCACCTTCATGTCACTAATTGACCAAAAGGGCATCTCTGCTGCAGATAAACTGTACTACTAAAAGGTATGTGAGTGGTCCGGCTCGTAAATGCCTTGAGGGAACTTTCTATAGAAATGATGAAGAAGCTTACCAAGATGCTTGGGAATGGCTCAACCAACGATATGGTCAGACATTTGTTATCCAGAAAGCATATAGAGAGAAACTGTCCTGCTGGCCAAAAATATACTCAAAGGATGCTGAAGGATTGAGAAACTTCACAGATTTTGTAAATGCATGCATGCGTGCCATGCCTCATGTAAAAGGATTGGAAATCCTAAACGACTGCGACAAAAATCAAAAAATGTTACAAAACTACCCGAATGGACAGCAGCCAGGTGGAATCGCCAGGATACAAAGGCACTAATTGAGAGCAAAGACTTTCCCAGTTTCAGTGATTTCGCTACATTCCTGTCCCTAGAGGCAAAAGTTTCCTGTAACCCAGTAACTTCCATCCATGTGATTCGCTCTCTTGAATCAACCAACGATAAAAGAAATCTAAAGGACATTAAGAGGAACAAGGCAAGTGCATTTAACATGAAGACTACTGTGCAAACTGATAAACAACCAGCAACCAAAACGTACATGGGACCTCCATGCATATTCTGCGAAGACACACACCAGCTTCACAAATGTCCAAACTTGATGAAAATGTCCCTGGAAGATAGAAGGACATATGTTAAACACAATAAATTGTGTTATGGCTGTTTGAAACAAGGTCATAGTGCAAAGGACTGTAGACACTGCCTCACCTGTGACATTTGCACTAAAAGACACCCAACCTATCTTCATGATGAGAACTACACTAAAGATCTGAAAAGACAAAGGCATGTGAACATGGAAGATACAACACAGAATCACACATTAGCGACAACACCCGCCATGTCACTTCATGTTGCCAGAGAAGACAGTCTGTCAGTACCTCAATGATAGTTCCAGTGTGGGTGTCATCTGCTGCAAATCCATGCCAAGAAAAACTTGTATATGCATTGTTAGACACGCAGAGTGATACTGCTTTTATTGACCAGGGTGTTAGTCGTGAACTACAAGCTGAGGTGTCTCCAGTGAAACTAAAACTAACCACTATGATGGGAAAGAACACGGTTGTAAATAGTGGAAAGGTGTCTGATCTCCTCGTAAGAGGCTACAGTTCAACAACAGTCATCAAACTCTCTCATGCATACACAAAGGATTACATATCTGCCAATCGTGAAAACATACCAACCTGTGAGACAGCTAAGCGCTGGAGTCACTTTTCACAAATCATAGATGAAGTCCCTCCTCTCCTCAAATGTGAAGTGGGTCTCCTCATAGGTTACAACTGTCCCAGAGCTCTAGCACCCAGGCAAACAATATTGTAACAGTTCAGCCCATGCACAGTTCATCCCTCCAGCAGAGGGAGCCGTCACCTGAGTTTTACCAACCTGACGCCTTCAATCAAGAATCAACCAAATGTGCATTAATGATGAGCCTGCTTACTGGTAAGGCGCTAGAGTGGGCCACGGCAGTGTGGGATAATGATGAACGAGTTCAGAAGTCCTTCACTTATTTCTTGCAACAAATTAAGGAATTTTTTTGAATACCCTGCAGGGAGAAGAGACATTTCTGTACAGTTATTACATCTACGCCAGGGAAAATTATGTGCAGCTGATTATGCAGTGCAATTTCGTACTTTAGCTGCACAGAGTGGTTGGAATGACGTTTCTCTAAAATCAGTATTCCGTGAAGGTTTAAACCCCACCCTGCAAACTGAGCTAGCTACCAAGGATGAATCATTATCTTTGTCTGAGTACATTACCCTGACCATTAAGATTGACAATCTCATGCGCAATCGTCCTCGATCCAGTGCACCTAGGCCTGTCCCTGTTACCATCTCATCTCCTGTTTCATTGTCAGCCGACTCGGATGAACCTATGCAAATAGGACGTGCAAGGGTGCCCGAGGAGGAACGCCAGCGCAGACGACATGAGGGACTATGCTTCTACTGTGGCCAACCTGGACATCTTTGTAACGCCTGTCCAGATAAGGCCAAACCTCCAGCTGGATCCTCTAAAAGGGTGAGCATCACATTCGACAGTTTCTGGTCAAAACTTCACTCTTCCTGTGACCATTTTAACTGAAGATAACCAATCGTATGTTACAGCACTAGTGGATTCAGGAGCTGCCTTGAACCTTATTCATCATCAGACAATCACCAAGTTCAATATTCCTACACTACCATGTAATCCTCCCATCAGAATCACTGCAGTCGATAATGCACCCATAGGCACGGGCATATAACCCAGAAGACCATCCCTATCCAGATCCAAGTAGGACTGTTCCATGTTGAAACCATAACACTCTATGTCATCACATCTCCCTGCCACCCCATTATACTAGGTTACCCTTGGCTGTTACTCCATGACCCACTGATCTCCTGGAGAAGGGGAGAGTTGCTGCAGTGGTCTTCATTCTATCAAGAGTATTGCCTAGCCACAGAGTTTATAGCACCTTGCCTAACCACGACTGTGGAGAGCCCCCTGACTAACATCCCCACTCACATCCCTAAGGAATATTCTGAATTCATTGAGGTATTTAGCAAGGACAAGGCCACTAAATTACCACCTCACAGACCTTGGGACTGTGGCATTGATTTGTTACCCAACTCTTCTCCCCCTAGAAGCAAGGTTTATCCACTATCTCTCCCTGAAACACAAGCTATGGAGGCTTACATTGAGGAGGCACTAGCATCAGGTTTTATCCGTCCCTCTACGTCTCCTGCTGCAGCTGGATTTTTCTTTGTTGAAAAGAAAGATGGTGGACTCCAGCCATGTATAGACTACTGGGGTCTGAGTGCCATCACAGTTAAGTACAGCTATCCCCTGCCATTGGTCCCATCTGCCCTAGAACAACTAAGAGAAACCAAGATTTTTACTAAGCTGGACCTCAGAAGTGCCTACAACTTGGTGCGTATCAGAGAAGGAGATGAGTGGAAAACTGAATTTATCACCACTAGGGGGCACTATGAGTGCTTGGTCATGCCCTATGGCCTAGCCAATTCACCTTCAGTATTTCAAGTCATTACCGACCACAGGAACTTGGAATATATTAACCCTCTGGAGTCTGAGGCTGATTTGGGGCCTGGAGAAGTTTTGACATGCCCTGACATTTGTGCTTTTTTCAGTTGTTCATAAACATATAAATGACAAAAGTGTCATTACACTGTATTCAGCACAAACTAGGCTACAATAATATGTGAGGAACATGTATGTACATGTTTGTGTTTTTGAAGGAATAATGTTTATGCGTGGTTACTGAAAAAAACAAAAAACTTAAGTCACTGAAATAAGGCCAAAAAAAGTATAGTAAATCTGTGTTTACAATACTTTAGGGTATTGGAGGTTGTAAACTAGAGTTTTTGCTTCAAAATTATGTAAAAATTATGCTGCCTACTCCTTCATATAAAACAATATATTGATTTAGTTTTTGTAAGACACTTTTTGCCAAGAAACACAGTATGCATGGAGGCGTGAATCTCCACTGAAAAATGGGCCATTCTCACCTGAGAAGACAAAAGAATTGGATAGTAATGAGCTGAAATGACTTGCATATTAATGAGGCATTTCAGTCAGGTAGGCTGTGAAAAAAACCTTCTGTGATGTCTCAAGCTCATCATGATATATGAAACATACAGAAAAATATTATTACAATATAAAGTAATGGTTTTATATTATACTTTAAAATATAATATATTTCTGTGATGCAAAGAGTCTGAATATAGGCTTTTAGTTTAAAAGCATGCACATTTGGAGAAATATTGGATTCTCATATGCTTATGTCAATTTTCTATACAGAGAAGTTATATTTATTTAATATTCATTGTCATTACTATGAGCGCTGGTGTTTTCAATTCATCCTTGAAGTCGGAGGGCACTCTCTGTGCATTTTTAGTCCACAAATTCATCTAAAAGAAGAAGAGGCTATTCCATGAATGGAGTTTCCAATTCATACTGCAGCCGGAGGGCGCTAAAGAAACAAAAACTCATCTAAAATTCATATATAGAAGAAAAGAAAACAGGAACTAACTGCATGTCTTCTAGAGCTTAACCAGGTTTTCAGGGTGTATGGACTCCCAGACGACATTGTCACAGACCGGGGGCCACAGTTCACATCACGGGTATGGAAAGCTTTTTGTCATCAGTTAAATATCAATGTCAGCTCAACCTCTGGCTATCACCCTCAGGCTAATGGTCAAGTGGAGAGAGTAAACCAGGAAATTGGATGCTACTTACGCTCCTATTGTAGTCGTGAACAGCACCAATGGAGCACTTTCCTGCCATGGGCTGAATATGCCCAGAACTCCCTTACACACTCGTCCACAGGACTAACCCCTTTTCAGTGTGTTCTGGGTTACCAACCACCACTGTTCCCTTGGTCGGGAGAACCTTCAGAGGTGCCAGCGGTGGATGACTGGATTAAGAGGAGTGAGGGGGTATGGGACAGCGCCCATGTCCGGCTACAACGAGCCATTAGGAGACAGAAGTTTCAGACGGACCGCAGAAGACGTCCCCATCCTAATTACCAACCTGGCCAGATGGTACTACCTAGCGGGAAACTCAGTCCAAGGTATATAGGTCCTTTTAAGATACTAAGACAAATCAACCCAGTGACCTATAGACTAGAGCTTCCTGCTGATTATCGTATATCTCCTTCCTTCCATGTGTCCCTCCTGAAACCTGCACACCCTGCACCGGAGAGTGTAACCACTGAATCTACGCCGCCTCCACCATTGGAGATCGAGGGTTCTCCTGCCTATCTTGTCCGGGAGATCCTAGATTCCCGTACGAGGGCTAATCGGTTACATTACCTCGTGGATTGGGAGGGATATGGTCCTGAAGAGAGATCCTGGGTAGCAGCCTCAGACATTCTAGACCCCTCACTCATCAGTGACTTCCACCGGGATCATCCAGATCGACCGGCACCCAGACCAAGGGGACGGCCCAGGAGAAGAACACCTAGAGGTGTTCCTAGAGGGGGGAAATCTGTAACAGTTCAGCCCATGCACAGTTCATCCCTCCAGCAGAGGGAGCAGAGTTTTAGCGGTCCTTCCTGTTTGTATTCCTGCTTCCTGTTTGTAGCCTTATAAGCCATGTGCTTCTCTGAATACCTTGCGACGTATTGCATGTTAACTCTGCCTTACCAAGCCTTTAATCTTATCTCTGTCTATTCCATGTGTCTTGACCATTTAGACTGTTTTTGGATTTACCCTTTTGTCTACTGTTTTGGATTTGGCCTGTTGCCTGCTTGCCTTGCTGTGTTTTTGAACCTTGCCTGGACTTTGACTACGTCTTTTGCCTGCCGTCTTGTATTGTTCATTCTAAGTTTGTTTTTGTCAATAAACAACCTCTGCATTATGGATTCAACTCCGTCTCCAGCTATGGGTTCCTTACAAATATTAGGCGGAGATGATGAACCATACCCCATTCAGACAGACCTAGGGTGGAGCATTGTTGGTAGTTCAGAACCCCACCTTGAGACAGGTATGATGAGCAGCCTCTGTCATCGTGTTATTGTCAAAGAAATTCCCCCAGTAACTCCCATGGATGCAAACCGTGCACTGGAAGGTGACTTCAGAGAAGTCAGTGGAAACGACATCACAGTGTCTCAAGAAGATCTTGTCTTCCTTGATAAACTTCAACAAGGCATAAAGAGAACTGACGAGAAATACAAGGAGGATTATATTAAGTACATGAATGACATCATTGCAAAGTGTGAAGCAGAAGAAGTCAAAGATGATGGACTCCCTGGTGAGACATGGTATATACCACACCATGGCATCTATCACGCAAAGAAACCTGAAAAGTTGCGTGTGGTTTTTGACTGCTCAGCCAAACATAAAAGGACCAGTCTCAACGAACATCTCCTGGCTGGTCCAGACATGATTAACAATCTGACAAGTGTCCTTTTACGCTTTTGACGACATCAAATAGCTCTACTGTGTGACATAGAAAAAAATGTTCCATCAATTTCAGGTCCAAGAGAGAGATCGTAACTACCTTCGCTTCCTGTGGTGGAGAGATGGAGACACAAGCACATAACCTAGAGTGTACAGGATGACGGTGCATCTCTTTGGTGCTGTTTCTTCGCCAGGCTGTGCAAACTATGCGTTAAAACATCTGGCTAAAGAGAACAGCAGTACTTTCCAGAGACTTTTATGTGGATGATGGAGTCACAAGTGTGAAAACAGTGGAAGACGGCATGCAGCTACCTCAGCACGTAAACTGTGTGCCAGAGGTGGCCTGTGATTGCATAAGTTTGTGTCCAACAGTAGTGCCGTTCTAAGCAGCATACCGAAGTCAGAGCATGTATCTGACATCACGACTAAAGATCTTGCGTTCTGTGAGACACAAACCGAGAGAGCACTAGGCATTCACTGGAACATAGAAAAGGACTGTTTCACTTTCAACATCGCCCTGAAAGACCAACCTCCCACACGCCATGGAATATTATCCACGGTTGCAGCGATATACGATCCTCTAGGATTCGTCGCCCCCTGAAATTTAAAAACTGTGATGCTTTGAGCGCTGTTGAGTGGATTCGTAAACATCTCTGATTGGTCGTTGTTTTCACGGCTCATTGGATATGTCTGTGATTGGCTTCAATGATCAACGCTGTAAAAACGTTGTAAATAGTCATCAATAAATCTCTTCACTAAGCGCTTACACAGATACACACGGGAGCGTTTGAAAGCAGGCATCTATCGCGGATCAGTCCACTGTTAGACACCTGCTTTCAATCGCTCGTGCTTCCACTTTCAAAACGCTTTCAAATTCAAACACTTCCGTGTGCTTTCAAATGCTCCCGTGCGTTGATCATTGTAGCCAAGCACAGGCATATCCGATGAGCGCGTCAACACAATGGCCAATCAGAGGTGTTTATGAATCCGCTCAACAGCGCTCAAAGCGTCACATTTTTAAAATTTCAGTACCGATAGGTACCGAAGTCGGTACTTTTGGCAAATCTAGTTTCAACCTATGAAAACCCTGCAGACAAGGCATCTAGGGGAACAATGGTAGATGGACTGCTCTCATCCAACTGGTTCACAGGCCCTAAATTCCTGTGGGAAAAGGAAAAGCAACTTCCAGCAAATGAGAACAAAGAACTTCCAGTCGGAGATCCTGAGGTGAGGAAGGTGCAAACATTAAACACACAAACTGCAGAACAAATGAGCCTTACTGACCGTCTAGCAAAGTTCTCATCCTGTCTCAGCCGTAGTACGTCTTAGACGCCGTCGGCTGAATGACAAATCAAATGCACACTCTACTTTTAATGAATGACAAAATGCTGAACTCGTGGTCGTCAAAGATCTGCAAAGACAAGTATATCAAGAGGAAATTAAAATACTAAGCAAAGGTAGACCATTACCAAGGAACAAAAAACTTTACCATCTTGATGCTTTCTTAGACAGTGATAGCCTACTCAAGGTGGGAGGACGACTACACAGTTCATCTCAGCTGAGTTCCACTCTCCAGGATGCCCATCTCTGCGTGTGGGTTTGAGTTGCTTACTGCCTTTTCGCAGTCGCTCTTACCTGCTCTCCTCTTTTGGTGTTTGCGCTTGGAGATTCTGTATATCAGACAGGGTTGGCCCAGGCTATGTTTGGCTTTTGCTAGATTAGTATGGCCTCCTTGGTGGCATCGGGGGTGATTTTGTCCCCTCTAGTGACAGGCCGGGATTCCTTCTGGTCTCCTGGCCACATTCCCTTTAAGGGACCACTTTCTATGGGTTGTTGGTCCCAGATGCCTTGAGCAGCCTTGGCAGGCCTTTCACGGAAGGCCTCTTTCAGGCTCAGCTTGGGCTGTTGGCCATAGGGAATGCTGTCACTGACAGCCTTGGAGAAGTTGCTCTTGGTTTTTCCCTGGAACTGCCGGACGTTTGACCAGACATTTTGGGCATGCACTCTCCTCTAGCATGGCGGCGTGGGTATTTTGTTCCCCATAGCGTCAAGCGCAGAGTTGAAGTTCCCTTTCGAAAGGGAATGTCTCAGGTTACGCATGTAACCATGGTTCCCTGAGAACAGGGAACGAGACTCTGCCCTTCCCTGCCATGCTTCGGGATGCCTGCTGAACAGTCACTCAGGTGCTCCCTTTATATGTCACGGTTCACCATTCGACGTCATAGGCTGTCGCCGGCCAATAGGATTGGAGTGTTGTGATTCTTGGCATTTCGAACACCTGTCACGAGTGACGGTTCCCCATAGCGTCAAGCACAGACTCTCGTTCCCTGTTCTCAGGGAACCATGGTTACATGCGTAATCTGAGACGTTTCTTGAACATGACAATGAGTTCACTAGACTCAAATGACCTCTACGGTCTCCTGATCTCAGACCAATAGAGCACCTTTGGGATGTGCTGGAACTGGAGTTTTGTGGCATGATAGCTTTTGTACAGTGTTGAAAAACATTCGCAGTTGAGAAGTTTTAAATAAAATTTTGTAAAATTAATTGTTTCATAGAACAAAAAAAAAGAAAAAAGAAAAAAGAAGAAAAAGTAGGCCTATGTAATTTGTTTATATGACCCAGAGAATGACCCTATTCTGTGTAGCTGCAATGTCTCTAAAATAGAGAAGTGGGAAATTTAGACATTCTAGTGTGTGAAAGAGGGGTTTAAACATCATTATTTTTTGGGAATAGAAATTATTATTACTATTTTATAAATAATACTCATTAGCATCCTGGACTTTATCGTTTTATATGATGCATAAACAATAATCAGAATGATAAAAAGAGAAAAACATACAACCATACAACACACAACCACTGATAGAGCAAGCAATACTCTCGGACAGCTTGTTTAAGATTATTTCTATGAGTAAAGCACGCTCACCTCACAATAAAGTGCAGTCCTAACAGTAAATATCTATGTCTCTAATAACGTAGTTGGTTCTATCACTGACGGACGCGCATAATCTTCAGAAACATTGACATTTCTCTGTTCTTGCTCAGCTTCATCAGTTTATGCCTCGCTCTTCTTAGCTCTGTTGCCGCCATGTTTCCAACACCTGGCCCCGCCTTGACGCAGTGATTGACAGGGTGGGGCAGAGACGTGATCAGCTCGAAATGCATTATCAAATCCACGTTGAATTTTGCTACATTCATTGCGGGACATTTAATGAAAATGCGATTGCACGTGTCTTAACTGTGACTGCAAATGCAATTAAGAAAAATAACATAAATGATCATTTTGCTACAATTTTTGCTTGAACATGTTCAACATATTTCTGTAATACATTTTCATTTAAATTGTGCAACTTATAAAGCGTTAAAAATATGTTTAAATTATATATTAAAATTATGTTAGGAAATAGCAAATGTAAATTATATTGTTAAATTTGAATTATCATTTTGCTCCAAACATTGCTCATATGGTATGGAAAATGTAAATTCAAATACAGAAATGCATTGCCATTTTACATATTGCATTGCCATTTTGCATATTACATTTCAAATTGAAATTTGCTACACATATGCTTCCATACATGTGTCAATTTGTAACAAACGAATAAGTAGCTGGATTCATCTTTGTGCTCATTTCTTGTTTTCTTCCAGAATGCAAGGAGACACTAGCACATATAGGAGACAGTCAGTTTTACAATATTGGATGTAAAGTGAATATAATAAAGAGCTATATAGTTAAAGTATACACACACACACACACACACACACACACACACACACACGTTTGGTTTTCATGTTTTATGGGGACATTCCATAGACAAAACAATTTTATATTGTACAAACTGTATATTCTACCTCCTAATGCTAACCCTACCCCTAATCCTACCCCTCACACAAAACGTAGGAGCATAACACAAAGCAGTTTTCATTAAATCCACAATGGATAAACAGAGAAATTGTAGGATAACTCAGAATACTACCACAATGAGTTAATGAGACAGGACAATGAGGAAACACAGGGCTTATAAATGCAGGGAGTTATCATTAACACAAAACACCTGCACAGAATGATTAACTGCTTCGTGATCTAGGAGACAAACTGGAACTCAGGCAGACACAAAGGGAAAAACAGAACATACTTGTGACACTACCTGAAGGGGTTTATAAGACAAATAATATTTTTGCGAATATCAGGCAGGTTTAAAGCATAAACAAGGGGGTTCAGGATGGGTGGGTATAATAAGAAACTCCAGTGAAAGGAAAACTGACAGCCCTGTAGGAAGATCTATATTCACAATTCGACTCAAAGTGATCTCAGAAATAATAGCAATTGAGAAATTCAAAAGGACCACTATGTGTGGAATACAAGTTTGAAACGCTTTGCTCTTGAACTGTGCTGAGCTTCTTTGACAAATTATAATAATTTTTACATAAGAATATTATATTAAACTCAAGGGTATTATAGTAGTTGTGATTAATATAAACAAGCCCAAAACATTATTAATTATTGTTTTTTCGCAAGAAAGCTTGACTACTTCATAGGTGTGGCAGTACACCTTAAATAATTTGTTACCACACATTTTCAGTTTTGTACTTAGAAAACCAGTAATAGTAAGTAAAATCATTGGATAGGCCAGGGATGGGCAGTATTTCAGATACATGTATTTAAAATACGTATTTGAAATACAAAATACTATTTTGTATTTTGTATTTTAAAGCCTTTGGAAAAAATCAAATGTAATTTGTATTTAAATACATTTAAGATGAGTATTTTTGTATTTTCAAAATACTCAAAATACTTTGAGACCGACAGTCAACCTCTTGCATCAACTAGTTCAGACCAGACACACCTCTCCCCCCCAACCCCAACATTCATGCACATGAGCCGCAGCTGTACAACCCAGCCTTGGATCGGCAACTTTTCTGGAATAGTGAGGATGTGCTACTTGTTGATTAAAGTAGCTTGTCAAATGTGTTTGAAGCATTAACGTTACTGCATGTTAGGGATGGGTGATATCATATGACAATATCGTTTATTCGTAGCGATGATATAAATTGTGAATCGATGGAACTTTTTCTAAATCGTTTTCATAGATAGGACTTTGCGCTTTCTCTTTAGCTTTGTGCAGTTGAAGCCTTGTTTATACTTTCGCAATTCGCATGGCTCTACGCCATGAACCTGCTTACTGCGCGCACTCCTCAGTAAACCTACGAGGTTTTATGCTTGACGTGCTCTCCGTTGTATAATTCTGTGAAACGACAGAGGGCGACTGAGTAATTGTTCTCCAAACCACCAAAAAGCAGCGATGAGAGGAAGTAGTTTGCCGAATAATTTGTCAAACACCTCTTATACTATGTCAAACACTCGTCTCGTGAGAAGTTTGTGAATAAATGGATTTCTTCACATGTAAACTGATTAGGTTGTGGGTCATTTTGACGACACATTAGGGGTGTGATGAGATCTCGCGAGACTAAACTGTGACGAGATTTCTCGTCGAGGCAAAAAGTAGTCTCGTGATGTTGCCATGACAGAGTGGTTAGGATGATTAGGAAAGAATATGCCACCGCTACGTTTACATTACGCCTCCACTGTCGTTTTGCTTTGTATTTAAATAAAAAAACATTGAATTCAGTTCGATAACGGTCGCCGCTGCTCCATATTCACGATATGTGAATATGGAGCAGCGGCGTTCCAGTTACGCGCGATCGCTGAAAGTGAAAATCGCTGAAATCACATTCAAACGAGATTTCAATACCCCGCATTTTGAAAGCGGCTCCTTGATGCATGCAAATATCTCCCAATATGAAAGCTATTTTAGGCTGGGCAGTGTAGTTGTAACCATCTCTTGGCTCTGTATCAAAGAAAAATTTGGTCTTATTTGCACTTTGAATATTGAGAGAGTGTGATTATGGTTGCACTTATTGTAAATGTTACTATAAAAGTGAATAACAGTTTTCTCTTAATCTTATTAAGGACAAACAATAGTTTCATTTGTTAACATTAGTTAATACACTGTAAACTATGAACTAACAATGAATGACTATTTTTATTAACTAACATAAACAAAGATTGATAAGTACTGGAGCAAATATATTGCACATTGTTAGTTGATGTTGGTTAATACATTAATGTTAATAAATGAGACCTTATTGTAAAGTGTTACGATTTTTATTTTTACTGTTTTTTATTTCTATGATCAGTTTGTGGAAAGGAGTTCAGTTAGGAGGTCAAAAGTTGTAGAAGCTCAAAAATCATGTACAGTTCTGAGGTCTGAAGAGACTGAAATCATACAGAAGAGAAGTAAGTTAGTTGAGTTTGTGGCAAAACCTTTTACAGTGCTTGAGTATTGTTGTCTTTTACTGCATATGATGATTCATACTCAGAAAGAACTGAAATGACATGCATTACAAGATGATTAGTTAAAACATTTCAAATACACCTGCAGAATATTTTTCCTAGTCATGTATTTCACCATTGAGGATTTCTTAAAAATAGTGTGTAAAAATCTTGTCTTGTCTTGTCTCGTCACACCCCTACGACACGTGAAAAAGTTTTTTAGTACACTTCTTAAACCCTAACCAAATAATCAAGTTAAACCAAGTAAACTTGAAATTGTGACTTGTGACATTAGAACAAAACATATTAATATGATAACATATGTATAACACTAAATTGAACAATACTGTTATATATGTTTTTTAATTCATTCATTATTTTATTTCAATTAACGATTGTATTAAACACCGACCATTACTTTATTCATTATTTTTGCTATGCAGGCTCATTTTGTAAATGTAATCATTATAAATTTTACAAACATGGTGCTTTATGAAAATGTAACTGGACACATTTCCAAATTGTGATTGTGTTTACCCATCTATGCAAATGTTTGTTTATGTAGAGATGAAATAATTAGGTTAATCATTGTCTGTCTCCATCAATTAATTTAATTTTTATTTTATTTTAGATAAACTTTATATTTTCTAATTATGTATATAGAAACAAATAAACTTTACATTAAATAAATATAAAAGTTACTATACTACTTGCGTAAAAAAAAGCATCAAAAGAGTTTGAAATTCAGTTTTTGCTGTGGTATCAAAACTGATATTGATAATTGTGAAACCATGCCATATATTGTTACTGTGAAGTAAAATTAAGATTTTAGTCATATCACCCATCCCTATTCTTTGCTATATAGCAGAAAAGGTTCCCACAGTTTTACAGTTTTTTTAGTAGTGTTCGCCATAAGTAATAGACTACATTGTAACCTTGTCAGAAGTAAATATATAAATGGCTGCTATTTTGCACTACATAAGTTTATTTGTAATTACCAGCAAGGAAGCAAGCACTTAAGAAAGAGAGAGAGAGAGAATGACAGAAAGAGAGAATGACAGAGAGAGCAGAAATGAGGTAAGGAATTAAAAGTCAGTAGGCCTATGTAGTTTCTTAATTCACTGTGACTATTTATAATTAGCTTAACAAATTATATATAACATTCAGTGTCTAAACATTCAGTTTTTTTTGTAGTTTTTTATTTCCTACTGGGCAGGGGAAGGGAAGAGGTATATAAAATTAAAACGAAAGTTTTTAAGTAGTTGCACACATCTAAATGCTTTTTGGCATTCAGAATAGGCGCAGATAGATTTCAGCCTAATAGGGATACCTGCACTGATTCTTCAATTTCACATGTATTTTGTGTATTTCAAAATACAAAATACTGTATTTGTATTTAAATACATTTTTCCACACAGTATTTTGTATTTGTATTTTAAATACATTTCCATGTATTTACGCCCATCTCTGGGATAGGCCAGGTTTATAACTACTGAAACAGTCAAAAACCTTGGTGTAATTATGTTGTGGTATCGTAAGGGTTTACAGATTGCAACAAATCTATCAAATGCCATTATCATTAATGTCATATATTCATTTGCAGCATAAGTGAAAATGACAATACACTATAAGACACATGCTTCAGGAGAGATTGAGTGTGTATCAGTGTAACGAAGGCGGGACTCAGAGTAAGATCCAAATGCAGCGTTTTATTAAATGTAAGCGTGGTCGTACAGGCAGGGTCAAACAGGAGCAAACAGGTACAGCAGAGGGTAGACAGAATCGTAATCCAGGTACAGGCAGAGGTCAGGACTGGCAGATATCACTCACAGGTCGGTATACAAAGCAAGGGTCAGGACAGGCAGCAACGGGTCAATAAACAGGAAACAGACAGGAACGGTAACAGACAGGCAGACAGGGAAATAACGCTCGGAATTGTCACAGGGTGAATCAAGACTTCGCGGTGAGGTGGTGTGTGTGAAAGTCCTTTATAGTCCTGGTAATAATCTGCAGCTGGGTGTGGTGATCAGTGTGGAGTGCTAGGCTGTATGTGGCAACAGGTGATTGGTGTAGAGTGTGTGCATGTGACTGATGATGACTGGCAAAGAGGATGATGGGAAATGTAGTCCGGAACTGAACAGGATTCGTGACAGAATGTCCCCCTGCCGGAAGGCGCGTCCTCGCGCCGTAGATGGCACAACTGGGGAGGGGGGTGGGTGCCCTGGAGACCTACAGGCAGGAGATACTGGATGTGCAGACGGGTATGGAGGTCTCCAGGGCAGGTCCAGGAACTCTAGGCACCACCGCGGGTCAGGAGCCTCGGGCGGCCACGGCGGGTCAGGTGCCACGGGTGGCCACGGCGGGTCAGGTGCCACGGGCGGCCACGGCGGGTCAGGTGCCACGGGCGGCCACGGCGGGTCAGGTGCCACGGGCGGCCACGGCGAGTCAGGTGGCTTGGGCAGCCACAGCAGGTCAGGTGGTTTGGGCAGCCGCAGCAGTGAGTCCATAAATGGCCATGACAGCAGTGACCGAGCAGGATCCCCACCCACAAGCTCCCCACCCTCAGGTATACTGCACCCCCCCAAAAAGTTCTTGGGGATTTCAACGGGGTACGTTGCGGGTTCGTGGGCAAGGAGTTCGGGTGGCTCCGGCAGGGCAAGATGCTTGAGTGGCGCCGGCAGGGCAAGGAGCTCGAGTGGCGCCGGCAGGGCGAGGAGTTCAGGTGGCGCCGACAGGGCGAGGAGCTCAGGTGGCGCCGGCAGGGCGAGGAGCTCAGGTGGCGCCGGCAGGGCCACGCACCGCAGGGGCGGCCATCTTGCCCGTGGGCACTGGCAAAGCAGCCCTTTTGTCCATCGCGTCCAGGGCGTTTGACTGCGTTGCACCCGGCGAACATGAGTTCGTAGCAACCGGCGAACTTGAGAGCGTCGAAACAGGCGAACTTGAGAGCGTCGAAACAGGCGAACTTGAGAGCGTCGAAACAGACGAACTTGAGAGCGTCGAATCAGACGAACTTGAGAGCGTCGAAACAGACGAACTTGAGAGCGAAGCGACCGCCGGGCTTGAGTGCGAAGCGACCGCCGGGCTTGAGTGCGAAGCGGCCGCCGGGCTTGAGTGCGAAGCGGCCGCCGGGCTTGAGAGCGAAGCGGCCCGGGCTTGAGAGCGAAGCGGCCGGCTGATGCTTGGGAATGCCAGCCGCTCGCGCTGAAATCAGCGGTGGGTCAACCACACTGGAACGTAATCCTTGCCGAGGATTCTTGCAACGTAATCCTTGCAACGTGACGTTGCTCTGGGCGATCAACGGAGACTTGGCGTTGCTCTGGGCGATCAACGGAGACTTGGCGTTGCTCTGGGCGATCAGCGAAGACGTGACGTTGTTCTGGGCGATCAGCGAAGGCGTGACGTTGCTCTGGGCGATCAGCGAAGGCGTGCCGTTGCTCTGGGCGATCAGTGAAGGCGTGACGTTGCTCATGCAGATTTTAGCCCTGATTTTGGCTCGCCGACAGGTTTTGAGAAAACGCAGACAAATGCCCGAAATCACAGGCAAATCGGTGCTCGTTCACGCGAGTAACAATCATGCAGTGTGAATGAACAAAGATGCGATCTGAGAGAATCGCCTTGAATCTGGACCTGTCGGCGATTCAAAATCCTGCTGTGTGAAAAGTGTTCTGACTGAAAACTACATCGGCGATGACCGACAGCCAATGAGAGAGCAAGATACAGAGCAGCGGGGAGTTCGGGGAGGAGTTATAGACCACAATTTCAGCAAGCATGGCTTCGTACACATAAACATTACAATTCTATAAAACAGAACCAAAGCACAAACATTTGCTTGACCATCCGCAACAGCAGCACACTGAAAAGTTATGTATTTTCCTCTAACTCTCGTTGCAGAACACACAATCCTTGTTTCTCACGTCTCCCCAACCATTTCCTCCTCCATATTCTTCTTTTCTTTTTCTTGTTTTCGCTGCAAATCAGCGCACAGGCAATTCGTATTGCAAGCTTCTTGCGGGCTACCGTTATTAATAATAATACCAGTCTCACATGAGAACTCCGGTTTTGCACGCGTGATATCCCTTTGTTTCCTTGTCACATCTCGCGTGTGTTTGGTTGTGAAATGTAGTTTGCATGCCAGACAGAGTTGTCGGCCATTCTTCCTATTGTAAAGTCATGCAGTGTGAAACCTTCTGTCGCCGATCCATCGTGCAGTTTGAACACAGCAGCGACTGAATGCTGGCCAAGATAGTCATGCAGTGTGAAAAGAACAGTGACCCGACTACTTTGAAAATCGTGCAGTCTGAACTCAGCTTTAGTGGATTCATTATGTCGGACTCACCGCAGGTAACTCATAATCTGCAGTTGTTACTCCTGTCTCCTGACAAAAACATTGCATGCGGCGTCTGTGGAGTGTGAAAAGTTACTGGAGCGCACAGCCGTGCACGTCTCTCACAAGGAATGTCATGGCAGTGATTGACAAGCCAGAGGGCCAATCGTTTACACGATGATCGCATAAACGATTGGCTGATGTTTTTAAGGCCCTACCTCGTGCACAGATGTATATTAATATTATTCCTTTCAGTGCACCTAATAAATAGTCTTTTATCAGTTAGTAAAGACAGTTTCAAGTAATATTGCAAAAATGTATAAAACAAAACATCCTCTGTAGCACCTTTAAGTACTAAATAGCTAAACCTGTCAGGATTATGTTCTGTTTATTGTGTTTGGTTCTGTCATTCTAATGCCAAGTTTACACTACAGGACTTTAAATTTCGGCAGATTGCTGTGCTGTTCAGACTACATGACTTGCTGTGGAGTCTTGAAGTCTTTGTGCTGTTCACACTACGTGACACTACGTAAATGATCCGCAAAAGGGGGACACTACACGAGCTGAAGACAACTCTGTCACCCAACGGCTTTATTTGAAAATGGACAATGGGAAGAAATTAGATTAAATTATGAATTAAAATTAATTAAAATTAAATTAACCCTTTCACACATAAGTTTAAAATATTCTGGCTGACCTCCCAGAGTTAAGGCGACCGTTAGAACGTTTCCCTTTATTGTTTCCGACACACGTGACACACCACGGCCTAGCTGTATGACAGATGTATCACTTTTCTCACCATGTTACCAACTATCTGAAGTGTGTGTTTTGTCATTTAAAAACCTATATCATGATTTTGATCTTGATCTATAACGCAAGATGGGCACCACCTTGTTTGTTTGATCCTTGTTCGTTTGAGTTCAGAGAGTCTTGTCAGTCGGATTTACAGGCTACAGCACATGAATTCATCCATTTGTCCTGAAATACATGTGGCCGGTGACCTGGGAGAAGAATAGAGTGAGCTTTATATTACACAATGTGTATCTGATATGAATAAACATCTGCAAATTATATTTGAATGGATTGTTATTGCTGCTTCCATAGACATCAGTGTATATTTCATTGGCTGCAACTCATTGCGACACGTGACACCACAGGATATCGAGTCGGCCGACAGCTCCAGATATTTAGTATGCCAGATGTTTGTCTGGCGTCAGCGAGGTGTCGGCGATGCATCAGCGAGCCTTTTTGATGCGTCATGAGTAGTTCACACATAAAGATTGGCGAGTGTCGATCACCTGCTGATTTTCCCACAATCACAGCTTGACCTGTCGGCGAGCTTGTTAACTTAAGTCAAGTCAATAATTTTATCCCTTAAAACTCATCTTTGATCATGAAAATTACATATTTAAACTTTTTTTTTTCTCTGTATTGTTTTTTAAATGAATGCCTTAAAATAGCTTGAATGTAACTCTTGCTTCATTTAGTATATGTGGAGCCATGAATATGCAAATTAACCCCGCCTCTACTCACTCACAGCAGATCAGAGATTCACTTGGCCAACGGCAAGTGGAAATACTGGTTTAATACTGGTTTAATTCAGCCATATATGTTTGAACCAGATTTGTTTGTTTCAGAGGAAAAGCAAATTATACAGTTTCATCCACAATGTATCATAATAGTAATGTTTTGTGTAATGCTCTCTACAACGTCGGACACAAGTGATAATGAATTACCTTTATCTTTTTTTTTTTTTTTTTGTACTGGTGGTGTAAAAAAATAAGAATGGCACTCTTAGTGCACATCAATACTAACTCATAATTAGCTACCAATACACTAAAATCAGCTCATGCCTTGATAATACATTATTTTGTCATGACTTTACTTGAGGGTGCCCAATCATAATTAATTCAGTGTTAAATGCTTGCCAAGTTCAGCTCATGATTTATCATAAACTTGCTATCAAATACAATGAAAATGAGGTACAGTATCATCACGGCCTGCATCTGGATGGAGAGTGAACTCTACTGATACCTAGCAAACTCTCTGACCATGATTCCAGTTTGGCCGTTTCTTTGGGAACTGTTCCACAAATGTTTTATTTCTTATTTAGTAGTAGTAGGGTGAGTTTGAATGGAAATAGAACACCACAAAACAAATAAATAAGGTCAGTTATTATTTTATTTAGTATTCTCTACATTTGATGAGGAGGATCAACTAATCCTGTGCCATCCAGTAATGCTTATGACAAAACTGCAGAGTAAAGTTCAAACTATGATAATATTAAATTCAAAGTCAAAGTACTTCTTATTCCTTCTTAAAGAGGCTGATTGATTTGGTTTAGTTATAAATTTGAATTATTGCATTAACTATCAACCATACTAACATGGCTGCTGTTATTCATGCATGAATCCATGACGACTCCAATCGTAGTTAAGGATAGCTCTTCATCGGTTCATGATTAGTTCATGCTTTCAATAATCATTAGTTCATGTTAAATTAAGCATTACTTCAGGAAATGATTATTCATGTACCCTTATTGTGAAGCGTTACCCCTTTATTATACTAGATAAATCATTTACCTGGATCCATTTATAAGACAGATAATTGTTTTGCGAATATTGGGCAAGTTTAAAGCATAAACAATAGGGTTCAGGATAGGTGGTATAACAAGAAATTGAAGTGAAAGTAAAACTGACAGCCATATAGGAAGTTGTAAAGTCACAACCCGACTCAAAGTGACCTCAGAAATAATGGCAAATGAAAAATTCAAAAGGATCACAATGTGTGGAATACAAGTTTGATACGCTTTGCTCTTGAACTGCGCTGAGCTTCTTCGACAAATGATAAGAATTTTTACATAAGAATATAATATTAAACTTAATGGTATGATTACAGTTGTGATCAATATAAAAAAGCCCATGACATTATTAACAGCAGTGTTTGCACAAGACAGTTTAACCACTTCAAAGTTGTGGCAGTACACCTTAAACAATTTGTTACCACACAATGTCAGTCTGGAAGTCAAAATAGCAGAAGTACCAAGAGAAATCATTGGATAAGTCAAGTTTATAACTATTAAAACAGTTAGAAATCTTGGTGTAATTATGTTGTGATACTGCAAAGGTTTACTTATCGCAACAAATCTGTCAAATGCCATTAACATTAATATTGTATTTTCATTTGCTGCATATGTGAAAATGACATAAGTCTGTAAGACACATGCTTCACGAGAGATTGAGTGTGTATCAGAAAGCAAGTCTGTCAGTACTCTTGGGAAAAAGCCAGCAGTTCCAAACACAGAGTTGACAGACAAACATGAAATCAGAATGTACATGGGCTGGTGTAAAGTCCTTTCCAGAAATATTGCAAGCATAATAATGGCATTAAATAGTGTGATAGCACAGTACAGAATAAATCCCAAACTGAAGAAAGCATATCTTATGTACCCAAGATTTTCAAATAACATGAAGTAAAAATATGTTCCATTTTCCATTTTCTGATAAGCAAAGATAGCCTTCAATGACCTGAGTTAAGACAACAGACATAGATCTTATGATTTATGCACATTTTAAACATAAGCAATATGTTATTAAATTTTGTTTTTGTCTGTTCTACATATATACAAGTGAGATATAGTAAGGTTCAATGGTAGCACTTTACAATATGGTTCATTAGTTAAACATTAGTTAATGTACCTTGACATTTGACTTGACATTTGATATTCAGCAGTGCTTTGATCTGCCTGCATTGACACTATTCTTTAAGAGCTGCTGTGCAGCCAAAATTATATACCAGTTATCAATGTAAAGCTGCTTTGACACAATCTGCTTTATAAAAATCACTATATAAATAAAGGTGACTTGACTTGACTTGTATTAACTAACATAAACTAACCATGAGCAATACATTTGTTACTGTATTTACTAATCTTTGTTAACATTAGTTAATGAAAATACACTTGCTCATTGTTTGTTCATGTTAGTTCACAGTGCATTAACTAATGTTAACAAGATTTTAATAATGTATTAGTAAATGTTGAAATTAACATGAACAAAGATTAATAAATGCTGTTCATGTTAACTAATGTAGTTAACTAATGAACCTTATTGTAAAGTGTTACTGGTTCAATTTATTATTTCATGATATCTTACCTTTTTCTCAGTTACTGTGTGATATATTATCGGTTTAACAGTGTACAAGCAAAGTGTCGACAACTTTAAAATGAATTTTTCAATCAATATCAGGCAAAAATACAATCAATATCCTAAAAAGACATTGCACAATTTAAATAGCTTCTCTAATACACCTTGAAACGACCACCGATGCTTCGTCTTTAATGTGCTAGAGAACTGTGGGTCACCAGTATACAGGTAATTTTTTTTTTTTTTTAAATACATCTAACATGTCTCAGGAGCAGGCCCGGATTGGCTAATCGGGAGCACCGGGAGCCTCTGTTGATAGGTATGTTTTTTTTTGCGTAGAAGAAACAAAAACCTATTGATTTGGCTTCCCTTGAAACTAATTAATTACATAAAAAATCATGGCAGACTTACAATAGACAGTTAAATTAGCTTATGCAAAAGAACATACCGTAACAGCAAAGGAAAGCATGAGTAATTTTATCACATTGGTAACTGGAATTCAGAAAATGTTTTTACATTTTTGCTTATAACACTGTTGACATGTCTGCCATCATTCCATACCTATGGTTCAGATACAATTAAATTATCATTTTAATTGACTCATGTGGCTGGACTCGTCTTGCTCTTGCGGTACTTTGATGGCACACGTGATCATGACGTCACAGCAGCACCAATCGAAGTCAGATAAAAACTTTCTAACTAGAATGATTTGCGTTTGTTGGCACCAAACAGTCTGAGCCACAGTGCATTACAGGGGTCATATGATGCTATTTTAAAAATTCATTATTTTAATTATTGGGTGTAATAGAATATGTTATCATGCTTTAATGTAAAAAAAAACAACAACAAAAAAAACAACTTTCACATAATGTACATTATTGCAGCTCCTCTATTCCCAGTCTGTCTGAAACACTCCGATTTCTGCAAAGCCTCTCCTTCCGAAAAGCTCAGAGTGCTCTGATTGGCCAGCTGATTCAATGCATTTTGATTGGCCAAACACCTCAAGCATGTATCTGAAATGTAATGCCCCTTACCATAATCATGAGCGTCAGCTTCCAAGGCTTCTAAAGCATTTGTAAACACACAGGTAATAATAATATCAATGTTTTTACCATATCAGTTCAAGCCAGAGGTCTGAAAAAGGATTTTTGCAAACACAACTTGAGCCGAACGTTTCATAGTGGTTAAGTGGTTTGTATAGCTGTCCATCCAGGATTTCTCAATCCTGCGATCAGTGAATTTATCGCAAAATAGCAAACTCAGCAATATTTGGAGCTTGCATATTAATTGCCTTTTCTGGAGATTTTGGGCTTAGACACCTCCTGTGACATCATCGTCATGTGCAGAAATTGCCTCACAGTGCTTTGGTCAACCACACTCCTCACCTACACTCAAGTCCTGTGGGGAGAGAACAAAGTTCTTCAGCTGTCAAGGCTATTTTATTCAATTTAAAATTGGATGAAGTGATTCTTTTCTCTTTAATACAGATGATGCTGAGTCATTAATAAATTAGTCATGACAAAAAAAAAAAAAAAAGATAATAACCAATGTATTTTTTCCATGCGTCTGCTATGTGAGTGATTATAACATTACCTAGCTTTTTTGGTAGGTTGTTTAATACCATAGTGTGGCAAGGGGGGCGTGGTCTGACGAAACGCACGGTGAGTGAGTGGATTGAGCGCAAATAACAAACACCTGTCTCTTGTTTCAGTAATTGGCATGGAGAGAGTATTTAACGCCAGGAGAAACAGGAGCGAGCGAGAGAGAGAAGGACTACTGGCTGTCACACTCCTGGATACCTGCTTGTTCGTGTTGGAGTGAACTGTCAACTGTTTTGTGCCGGTCTGCACACCTTTCTGCACACCGGTCTGCACACCTTTCTGCACACTTTTCTTAATAAACAGCCAGTAGTCAAAGCCGACCCTGTCCTCTTCCTTCCTCACATTTGAACCCTGTTACACTGGTGCCGAAACCCAGGAAGGAAGATGAATGCCGCCGCCATGCCAGAGCCCTCCGGTGCACCATTTGCGGATATTATTACATCCCTCGTGGTCATGCAGCATGATCAACACCAGGCCCTGCTGGACTTGCGACAAGATCAGGAGAGGCAGTTCCAGGCTGTCCTCCAAGCCCAGCAGGAAGACCGCGAGAGGTTCCGGAGTTGGATGGACCAGGAGGTTCGGCCAGAAGCCACGGTCCAACGAGCTGTGCCCACCCACCTCCCACTCAACAAAATGGGGCCTGAGGACGACCCGGAGGCATTCTTGGATTTATTTGAAAAATCGGCCGAGGTCTGTGGATGGCCTCGGGACCAGTGGCCGATGCGCCTGGTCCCACTTCTCTCCGGGGAGTCCCAGGTAGCGGCACAGCAGCTTCCGGTGGGAATCTCCTGATCTTCGACGACCTCAAGAGGGCCATCATCCATCTCGCGGAGGACCATATGGTGGCGTGCCCCGGGGTTGGCGAACCCCTTCCATCAGCTTCTCTCTCTCCCTCTCTTCCACCTCCTTCTCTCTCTCGGCCTGTCCCTTTACCCAGGTCCCGTCCACCCGGCCCTCCTCGAGTCCCACCCCGGGGGCGGGGCGGGAATGGCCAGATTCCCTATTCGGCTCCCAGAGTCCCGCCCATTTTCCTCTTGGGGAAAAATGCACCGGAGGGGAACACGAGTGTGCAGGCAGGAGAGATTGAACAGGGACCACTGAGTACTGCCTCAGGGGAACAGAGCGAAATTGAGAGACTTATTCTCTCGGAGCGCAATGATTTTCCCCTGGAGCAGTCTCAGGATGAGACGCTGAAATGTGCATTTGAACAGGTCAGTACCATCGACAGTCAGCCTCTCCATCCTGGACAATCACTTACCTATCCATATTTTGCAATTATAAAAAAGTGGTTGTATAGAGTGACCCAAGATGCTCAGCGCCTTTGCGCCCCCTCCCATTAGTGCAGGTCCCCTTCGAGAGAATTGGCCTGGACCTCATCGGGCCATTAGAGAGATCAGCAAGAGGACATCGTTTTGCATTAGTCATTGTGGATTATGCAACACGATATCTGGAAGCAGTGGCTCTCCGCAACATTTCCGCTAAGAGTGTTGCTGACGCACTGTTTTCTTTAATCTCCCGAGTGGGGATTCCCAAAGAAATCCTCACTGACCAGGGCACGGCGTTTATGTCACGGACGTTGCGTGAACTTTATGAATTATTGGGCATTAAATAGATTCGGACCAGCATCTTTCACCCACAAACGGACGGGCTGGTCAAAAGTTTTAATCGCACACTTAAAACAATGATTTGTACATTCGTTCAGGAAGATGCCAAAAATTGGGACAGATGGTTGGAACCCCTGTTGTTCGCTGTGCGAGAGGTCCCGCAAGCCTCCACGGGGCTTTCCCCCTTCGAGTTGCTCTATGGTCGTCAGCCCAGGGTGGTGTTAGACGTCATAAGAGAAACTTGGGAGGACGGACCTTCTCAATCTAAAAACGAAATTCAGTATGTGCTGGACCTGAGAACAAAACTCTACACGTTGGGGCGGCTGTCTATGGTGAATTTGTTACAGGCCCAGGACAAACAGAGCCGGCTGTATAATAGGGGGGCCAATTTGCGTAAATTTGCACCGGGAGATAAAGTGCTTGTATTGCTCCCAATGTCAAGTTCAAAATTACTTGCAAAGTGGCAAGGACCATTTGAGGTCACACGGCAAGTTGGAGAGCTCGATTATGAGGTAATACGCTCAGATAGGAGGGGAGCACATCAAATTTACCATCTCAATCTCCTGAAAAAGTGGAATGAGGTAGAATCAGTGATGCTGGCGATGGTGATTAGCAGAGAGGATGATCTCGGGCCAGAGGCGAATATAAAAAAACAATCTCTCGCACTGGCCCCAGGGGGAGATCATCTCTCGCCCTCCCAGCTTATTGATTTAACCAGATTACAGGCAGAGTTTGCTGACGTGTTTTTTCCCCTACCTGGCCGTACAAACCTCATTCAGCACCATATCGAGACAGAGCCGGGCGTGGTGGTTCGCAGCCGGCCATATCGCTTGCCTGAACACAAAAAAAAAGTAGTTCAGGAAGAATTAGGTGCGATGCTTGAAATGGGGGTAATAGAAGAATCCAACAGTAACTGGGCGAGCCGATAGTTTTGGTTCTTAAAACGGACAGCTCGGTGCGGTTCTGTGTGGATTATCGCAAGGTGAATGCTGTGTCGAAGTTCGACGCATATCCAATGCCACGGGTTGAAGAATTGCTTGACCGGCTTGGTACGGCTCGTTTTTAATCGACATTGGACTTAACAAAGGGTTATTGGCAGATCCCCTTGTCTCCATTATCCAGAGAAAAAGCTTTCATGACGCCGTTCGGATTACACCAATTTGTTACACTTCCGTTCGGGCTGTTCGGGGCACCGGCTACCTTTCAGCGGCTGATGGACAGGGTGTTACGGCCCCATGCTGCATATGCAGCATTTGAGGGCGGTCTTAAGGTCGCTGAGGGGAGCCGGGCTTATGGCCAACCCGAAGAAGTGTGCGATTGGGCGCGTGGAAGTAAAGTATCTCGGCTTCCACTTGGGGCATGGACAGGTGCGTCCCCAAATTGATAAGACTGCAGCAGTTGCGACCTGTCCGCACCCCAAGACCAAAAAGGAGGTAAGACAGTTCTTGGGGCTGGTGGGATATTATAGAAGGTTTGTGCCTAATATACTGGACCTCACCAGCCCCTTGACTGATCTTACTACAAAGGAAGCACCTGATACGGTTCAATGGACGGAGCCGTGCCAGCAGGCGTTTACCCAGGTGAAGGCTGCTCTGTGTGGCAGGCCGTTGCTTCACTCTCCTGATTTTTCTCTCCCTTTTGTGTTGCAGACGGACGCATCGGACAGGGGGCTGGGTGGTGTCCTGTCCCAGGAGATAGAGGGGGAGGAACGGCCGGTGCTGTATATTAGTCGCAAGCTCTCTAAGAGAGAGACTAAGTACAGCACCGTGGAGAAGGAGTGTTTGGCCATCAGGTGGGCTGTCCTCACCCTCCACTATTATCTCCTGGGACGGGAATTCACCCTCTGTTCGGACCACGCTCGTCTGCATTGGCTCCACCGCATGAAGGATACCAACGCGTGGATCACTCGTTGGTACCTAGCTTTACAGCCAGTTCAAGGTGGTCCACAGGCCAGGTGTTCAGATGGCTGCGGCCGAATTCCTCTCCAGGAATTGGGGGGGTGGTATGTGGCAACTGAACCGTTATTGATTTTTTACTGTTTTGTGCCGGTCTGCACACCTTTCTGTTGGAACACTTTTCTTAATAAACAGCCAGTAGTCAAAGCCAACCCTGTCCTCTTCCTTCCTCACATTTGAACCCTGTTACACATAGCTTGTTGGATAGTGAGTCAACCAGCGTCTTGGCAACCGGAAAACCAGGGTATATATTACTCCAGTTACTCCAACAGAAGAGTACACTGAACCGAGACATGCTGTGATGAGAGTACTGATAAGCTCGAGCTGCTGATACTGATAGTGATAGTACTGAGCATGCGTGTACCCCAAACGTACACAGTCAAGGAGGCGTGTTGGGTTGGGAAGGTTGGGTTAAACCAGTGCAATTGTAGCAATGACTGTTTCCTTCTGCTGCTAAAATCTTTTCAGCATGTAATAAGTGGAGTTCCATCTTATTAAATCCTGCTTAGTCTCAGTCTCAGACATCACGCCCACGGACCTTTGGCTGAAAGTTGGGCAAAGTTGAGCAAGAATTCTTGCCAGACAGCCAGTTACCTCTACATCTTTCACCGATTTAATTGGCCACTCTTTGACCGGTAGACTCAGAAACTTTGGCCCCTGTTGTCACTCTGAATCTTCCTCCAAGTCTTTTGGACCTGCCCTCAAGTAATAATATCAGCAATATTCAGTGGTCCAGGGTCCGACCACCAGTCCTGAAGTTGTGTCCTGTTGGCATGAAAAAAAAAAGGTCTGGAAACCATAGCTGTCACGCTGGGTTGCACCAAGGGCTGTCTGGCTGTCAACAAAGTGGTACCACTGATTGACTTGGATTTGGCTGTTTGCTCAAATACTTATTTAAAGGAGCGGCAAAGACTGCCCCCACACAGCTCTGCCTTGACTGCTTCCCCTTGACTGCTTCCCATTTGTGCTCTAGGGAAGTCAATTTGGCTTTAGACTCGACTAGTCTTACTGTTGAACCTTGGTCGCAGGCCCACCACAGATACAGGACAGCACCATAGGCATGTTCACTACCATCGGAGAAGGTGATTGCATTAGGTTCAGTGGAAACACCTGCTGGAGTCAAGGCCCTGGCAAACTTGACTTTGCTCAGCTGAACATATCCCTCAAAGAGATCAATAGCATCTTCTCTAGGTTTGTCTGACAGTGCGAGGTCCCATGTGTCCTTAACCTGTTAAGCCGCACTGGAGCAGTGGCGCACCGGAGCGCTTTTTTTGGCATGAGTTGAATGTTTATGAATAGATTTAAAGTAAAAGTTTATCAATAATCTTGACAAACTATATATCATTCTGAAGGTCAAAACCTCAAGCATCGATGACAGACCTCTTTTGTTCAATAAAATGTTTATAACGAACACATTTTTTTGCATTTATGCAAGTAATACACATCAGAACACACATAATCAAAAACGTAGTACATACCAGTAGTGTCGTAATAACGAGCCACACACGCATCCACTGTTAAAAGTTCCAGATTTAATGGAAAGGTGAGGGTCCACTGAATATATATATATATATATATATATATATATATATATATATATATATATATAAATGTATTTATATTTATTTGTGTGTGTGCTACGGTAGTAATTCCTGTCTGTATCACCGGCCATCACATTGATTGTTGATTTGTATATATACGGCCATTGCTATGAATGCTGGCTAAACAACCAGCCATCAGTTTGATTGCTGATGGGATGGCTGGCAATTAGAGTGAATGCTGTCTTTATAACAGTGTGAATGGTGATTGAAAAGCTAGCCATACCAAAACTTTACAAAAGTAATTTACTTGACGCACAGAGATAATTATCTTTCCTTTTCTTGCAATTCAACAGTCATCAAGTTGAATCATCAGACAAAGAGTGGCATCCAAGCACCAGCCAACCAGCAGAAAAGAGATGCAAGCTCTTAGATGTTTCAAGACCTGCACTTACTGTTTTAGACCTGAATCAACCAGCAAAAGGAAGAGGCAAAAAGACTGGTAGAAAAACACAGTCCTTACCCAATGTGTTCACAAGCACTACTAAAGAAAAGTGGAACTGTCCAACTGACGAGGACATTACACCCCGCCTGCAGTCTTCAGACCTTTTAGAACACCAGGCCCACAGCTGATCCTCACAGCTTCATACACTGTGTTGCAGTTGTTCCAGCTCTTCTTATCCACTTCAATGCTGCAGACAATTGTGAAAAACACAAATGCCCATGGAGCGCTTCAGCAAAAAGACCAAAAACAGTGGCAAGATATTTCTTTGAATGACTTGTATGCTTATCTGTCACTTGTAATATTCATGGGTCTGGTGAAAGTACCTTCACTGACTGATTACTGGAGGAAATCCAATATTTTCCACATACCCTTTCCTGCCCAAGTTATGTCTGCAAGGAAGTTTTTTTCATCTCCTCTGCATTGCATCTCAGTGATCCCAAGGTGGATGCGGAAAACAACAACAAAAGAGGAACAGCTGCCTATGACCGTTTCTGTAAGATAAAGCTCATGTATCAGGAACTGAGAGATGCATGTTCACTTTGTGCGTACACATGGAACTTTTTTATCTATGAGGGTAAATCACCTGCAGCACCCATCCCACAGAACAAAGGACTGAGTTATGAGTCCGTCATGGCACTGGTTGATGAGAAGATGTTGGGAACAGGCTACAAACTGTTTGTTGACAATTTCTACACTAGTCCAGCACTTTTTAGAGATCTCCTGAAAAAAAACATCTGGGCTTACGGGACTATTCGGTCCAACAGGATAGGCTACCCTAAAACCACCATAAACAAGCTTCCCAAAAAAGCTCCTCGTGGCACACATCGTTGGCTGAGAGAAGGGGACTTGCTGTTTGTGGAATGGAAGGACACAAGGGAGGTCCAGATGTGCTCCACTATTCACACAGGCACCGGAAGGAATGTTGTGCAGAGGAAAGTAAAAGGTGGAAATGGACAATGGCAAACCTTGGATGTACCTGTTCCAGACTGTGTTGCAGAATATAACAGGTTAGAAGATTGGAACCAGTAATGTCAATTTTGCTTGTTTATATTTCATCTATATTGAATATCAAGTATATTTCTGAAAATTTTATTCTAAAATATGACCTATTCTTTTTCTATTCAGGAGCATGGGTGGAGTAGATGTCTCGGATGCACTCATTGGCTACTACACAGTCTCGCACAAAACAAGAAAGTGGTATCGTACCTTCTTCTACCACTTTGTGGACATAGCCATTGTAAATGCTTTTATACTCCATCGTCAAATGGTCTGCATGAAAAATCAGAAGCCACTGACACAGAAACAATTCAGAGAACACCTTGTTGAGGAACTTACTGTGTTGGTGCATGCTGATGTTCCATCTTCTCCATCCTTTGAAGATGAGAATCGCCACTTACCAGGGAACTTTGCTTCAGACAGTACAAAAGGAAGGCGCCGTTGCAGGGTTTGTTCCCAGAGAACACCTGTTTTTTGTAAGACTTGTTCGGCAGCATTGTGCTTTCAGCCAAAGCATGACTGCTTTGCTGTTTGGCATGACCAGCACTGACTAAACAGGACTTATTCTTTGCAGTAGACAACAGCACTGTTGCCTTTGTTTTTGTGTGTGTATTTTTATATAGTACTTATATTGCTTATTGTTTTATTTACTGTTGCAAAGAAGTTTAGTTATTTAATATTTTATTTTATTTTATTTTATTTTATTATATTTGTAATCATTCTGTTGCACTAATAAATCACTTAGATAAAGTCGTATGATTCTGCATATTATTTTATAATTGAAAAAGCATGGAGCAGTATATTATGATGACTAAAATAGCTTCCAGTACTTCATAACATTTGATTACCAGGTTGCTTTTTGAAGTATCCAATAGGTTTCTTGGCACCTGGACATATGCTTAGAAAAAAGCTTGCAGAAACCCCATTTTTCATTATATCTTCCTCAAATTTGAAATAAAAACTGTCAAGACTAGTGGCTTTCAATCCTTTACCTAATTGGATTGCTCCAGGCTTATTTTAATATGTTTTTACATGAAATAATAAAATGTTCAATGTAGTACAATTTTTTTTTTCAAGACACTCCAACTTCTATAACTTTTTGTTTGTGTAAGTTATTTTCAAATTTAACATTTGGGTAATAAACTCTAAATTGTCTTCTTTTTAAAGATGTCTAAATTGTGCATGTAGTGAAAATTGTTTTGCAACTGCAGTTGTTTTAGTCTGGGGAGGTCATTTCTGGGGATGTGCCTCAGGCAGTGGGAGGGAGAAAGGCAACAGACATAGTCTTGGAAAAAAGTTAGCAGGAAGCCCATTTTTCATGATATCTTCCTCAAATTTGAAATATAAACTGATGAGACTTGTGGCTTTCAATTCTTTACCTATCTAGATTCCTCCAGGCCTATTTTCATATATTTGTATATGAAACAAACAAAAAAACAAAAACAAATTAGCGAATATTATTTTTGCCGGATTTCAACATTTATAAATTTTTATCTGTTAGAGCATTATCAACTCTGATAATTTGTTAGTAGAATGAGTAGAGTGTCTTCTTTCCAAATATACCTTAATTGTGCATGTAGCACACTGTTGTCAGGAGTTATAATTATTTTAATTCATTTAAGTCATTTTCAGCTGTGAACCCCCAAATGGGGGCACAGGTTAACAGGTTAATGGTGTTACATCTGAATACCCATGGCTTCAACTTGAACATCCCTGCTTTAAGGATCTGCTCCACATTTGCTGTGATGGTTTTGAGCTGGTCCAAGAGAGGTCAAGATGTCATCCATATAGTTGTCTTCTCGATGCTCTTCTCTAAGGTGTCTAAACTAGGGTAGATTGACTGTCTCTCTCATGGTGATCTGAACAATACAACTTGCTGGCTTGTCACCAATGTTGACTTTCATAATTGTATACTCTCCCAGCTCTTCCTCTTCAGAGTCATGCCACAAAAACCTGTGCAAATGTACTTCTTGATTTTCAAGCCGAACTGAGTCATACATTATATCTCCCAGGGCAGCAAAGACACCACTCCAGAACTTGAGAAGCACAGCGCGGATTGAGTTGAGGACATCTGGACCTTTCAGCAGGAGGTCATTTTCTCTGAACTTCTAACTGCTGTTCCAGGCAAGTCTTACTGGAGTCGTGACAGAATATGGATTTGGAGCAATGAGATGTCTGATGTACCAAACGGGTCCGGACCAAGTAAATAGAGCTTCTTCTGACAACTTTACTGTGGCCTGGCGACTGGCCATGTCATGAACTTGAGCAGGTCTGGTGGCTTTCCATTCCAGTTCTTTTGCAAGCCATCTCTCGGTCCTCAGGAACCTGATCTTGTTGTTAGGCAATGTGGCTGGATCTTCTGTCCAGGGATATCTGGGATGCCAGTGGGGCCTCTCACTGTGGTCATCGGCAGCTACATATGTAAGGCCACTCCTCACCAACTCCAGCTTGCTTTCTTCAGCATGAGTCATCTCTTTGCCACCTGGCTGGCAGTTTCCATAATGGCATCCTCCACATCTTGTGTCACAGGCGGCACCAATGATATCCCATCTCCACCACTTGAGGAAGTCGGGTAGTAGCTTCAGAATTAAACTGCTGATGTTGGATGGTTAATGAGGCTTGCTGACTTGGTGAAGAATGAATAGGGGCCACACAAGTGAGTTCTTCAAACAACTCGAGATGAGTGCCAGTGACTGTTCATCCCACAGCATGAGGTCTCCAACAGTGCAGACTTTCTGGTGAGCCAGCTGACCTTCCTTGTGACTTATTAGAAGGTGGATATCTCTTGTTCTCACCAGTTCACTGAGAGAAACGTCTGGGAAGTACTTTTGCAATTGTTTGCAAAAATTCTGTCACATACCTGTGGACATCTGCAGTGCTGTCCAGACCTTGGAGGTGCCTCTTGGAGTGCAGACTCAGATCTTCAGCAGATAACGCTTTGTTTTGACAAGGACTTTTATGCCTCCAACACCATGGACCACGAACATGAAGTCTTCACTTCTAAGGTTGAGTCGATCAACTGAGTCGATCAATTGGTGTCTGAAGCTAGGTCAATCAGGGTACCAATCTTCTTTCCAGTGTGGGCTGTAATGTCCAGGAGCATCATAATGAAAGGCCATTTCACTTAGCCTTTTTTCGCCAGAAGTTCTGATTGACTTTTTGTGGCATGGGAGGTCCTGGACATTCTGTTGCAGAAAACATCTTGACATTTTTGGGCTAGTTCAGGTGAGAGTTTTCTAAAGAATTCTTCTTGGGACTCTATATAGTTCCTTCTATCTTCACCTCCCACTATACTGACTTTGCTCCTTCTCTGAACTGTATTGCCTTTGGACGCTTTGGCACTGGGGCACAGGTAACTCTTGCAGTGGTCATCATTATCATGGACTTCCAGACATTTCATGCAGGCTCCCAGTCTTCAAAACACAGAAGATATTGTCTGCTGTGTTATATGACATCAAATGAAGATCTCTTTTTATTTTGTCATCCAGGCTGTTAAGTAGCCTTTTAACCAGACCAGCCCACGTCACCCCCTCTGCCCCCTGGCTCTCTGATGCTCTCTGTGAGCATCGGTCTAGACTCAGGACTGCAGAGAGGAAGTAGCGCAAATCTAAAGATCCTACTGACCTTAGCTTATATCAGTCACTCCTTTCTTCTTTCTCTACTAATGTCTCCAATGCTAAAACCTCATACTATCACATTAAAATTAACAATTCAACTGATTCCCGCACACTTTTCAAAACCTTCTCTTCTCTTCTTTGCCCTCCTCCCCTCCCTCCCACATCAGCTCTTACAGCTGATGACTTTGCCACATTCTTCACACATAAAATAACACACGGTCTTCAACGAACCAAAGAGAGCGCACGTCACTCCTCTTTTCATCAGTCTGCATTGGCTGCCAGTAGCTACTTGCATCCAATTCAAGCTACTTGCTCTGATATTTGCCTACAGAACGACCGCTGGCTCTGCACCACTATACCTTAACTCACTACTTCAGACTTATGAGCCCTCCAGAAACTTGCGTTCTGCAAGTGAACGGCGCCTTGTGGTGGCATCACAAAGGGGCACAAAATCACTTTCATTCTCCGGGTCTGTCCTGGCTGGTGGAATGACCTGCCACGCTCTATCCGAGCAGCTGAGTCTCTAGCCATTTTCGTCAGCTCTTGACCTAGTAATAGTAGCACTTACCTTGATTTCTATTCTTCTTCCATCTATTTGTGTATATATATATATATATATATATATATATATATATATATATATATATATATAAAATCCTTGCTACGAGCACTTTACTGACATAACTGTGACTTCACACAGCACTTACACACTGTTGTTCTCATGTTGATTTGATTGATTGCACTATTCTCATTTGTAAGTCGCTTTGGATAAAAGTGTCTGCTAAATGACTAAATGTAAATGTAAGTAGCTGAAACTTTTTGACTTTTTTTGACCCAGTTGGCTCCCCTTGTTTCTGAAGGGCTTCCCAATCTCTTCTCCAGCTATAAAAGTCAAGCCTGAAGCCTGTAAACTTAGGAAGGGAGGTTGGCTTCAGTTTAATGGCTGGCGTTGGGTAGCTAATAGAAGCTGTTGTCAAAGGCTCTTTATTTCCACTGGGTTCGATAGATGAGACACACCAGCTCCAATTCTGCAAAACTGGTCCAAAGTGTCTTTAGGAAGAGTCTTTCCATTGTTCTATTGGCTTTAAGCTGCTCCAGTGACTTTGAATCAGCCATCCTCTATTCCAGCAAGATACAGGTAAAGTGAGTGATGGGTCACACTTCTTTATTCAGTGTCTTGCCAGGTTTCTGGCCTTCCAGGCCTGACCAGTTGCTGTTCTGGTTTCTCTCCTCCATTCTCCACAGTGCTGCTTTTTCACTGTCAGTTGAATCCTCACTATTTTGCAAGGTTTTTAGTGTGCAGAACTCTCTCACTTGAAAAAGATGGCCCACTACAAGAAGAATTCAACTGAACTTTTTCATTGCCCACACTTTTGCTCTCCTTTTCTATTTGTATTTTTGAAAGTTCAATGCAGTGTTCATTCAGTCAATCAGTCAGGTGAAAAACCTTTAAACACAAATACAAACACCACTTTAAAGCCGATTTCAGACTGCATGATTTTCAAAGTAGTCGGATCACTGTTCTTTTCACACTGCATGACTATCTTGGCCAGCATTCAGTCGCTTCTGTGTTCACACTGCACAATGGATCGGTGACAGAAGGTTTCACACTGCATGACTTTACAATAGGAAGAATTGCCGACAACTCTGTCTGGCATGCAAACTATGTTTCACAACCAAACACACGCGAGATGTGACAAGGCAACAACGCGATATCACGCGTGCAAGACCGGAGTTCTCACGTGAGACTGGGATTATTATTAAAAATGGTAGCCCACAAGAAGCTTGCAATACAAAATGCCTGTGCGCTGATTTGCAGCGAAAACAAGAAAAAGAAAAGAAGAATATGGAGAAAATGGTTGGGGAGACGCAAGGAACAAGGATTTTGTGTTCTGCAATGAGAGTGGTCTCCTCCCCGAACTCCCCGCTGCTCTGTTTCTTGCTCTCTCATTGGCTGTCGGTCATCGCCGATGTAATTTTCAGTCAGAACACTTTTCACACAGCAGGATTTTGAATCGCCGACAGGTCCAGATATTTAGCATGCCAAATATCTCACGGGTGTCGGCGACTCGTCAGCGTTTCTCTCAGATCGCGTCTTTGCTCATTCACACTGCGTGATTGTCACTCGCGTGAACGAGCACCGATTTGCCTGTGATTTTGGGCATTTGTCTACAATTTCTCCAAACCTGTCAGCGAGCCAAAATCGGGGCTAAAATCGTGCAGTCTGAACTCAACTTAAGAGCTCAAGTAGATGCAGTCAAATACAAAACAGGATTTAGTGCAGACAGGATTTAATGCTTGATTTTAAATTGCCACAAAGAAGACCATGTAAGTAGGCAGCAGATATTCAAGCATTTATACAGTAATTATACTGTTTTAAAATTGATAATTTAATGGTTTTAAATATTTACCTTTCAAACTTTTAATCTGAATATATTTTGTATAAAACTTGACCTTCAACTACAACTCAATAATGTCTAAATACACCCTTAGAATGATATAATGTGCAATCCAATTTCATACAAGAAAAATAAAGTATGAAAGCTCACTGGCTACTTCTTCAATGATTGTATTAAACTTAATTCTGCACAGAAGAGTTTTACTTCATTGTAAATAATGGCAAGTTTGCAGTGATCACTTTCCAGTCCTGGGGTGCATTTCCTGTACAACGACAACTCGCTGCTTAACTACCATAGTACGATACATTGTTTAACAAATCAACTAGCTAGTCACGACTGTTTCCCGAAACCATATTGTCGTAAACCTGACGTTCAGCCATGTTGGTGAATGATGTTATGGATGTGGTGGAGTAATAACTTCTTTAACCTGTTAGCCAGCACCCCCGCTTTTGAAAAATCCCAAGAAATTACATACCCAAACTAAAACAGATACAGTTCATGCACTAAAAGCATAAGTAAGGTCTCATTTGAAAGCAGACACTTTGCAGTTTATTGTAAAGTCATAATTACTTATTGTCACAATAAAGAAAATAGTTAAAAATAGCTTCAAAATTTTTAAAAGTTCTTAGAAATTTATTTTTATGAAATATCTTCATGGAAATAAAATTGAAGTCTATAAATGCACTGCAGCTAAAGCCACTTGTCTGACCAAGTTATATTTGAAATCTGAAGATGATAAGTTTAAAACTTAGTTTGAGTTTTATTAAATGTTTTTCAAGACCATGTCATGAGACTTTATTTTGAAAAGACTCTAAAGTACTAACTGATGTTTATTGTCGTCATCTAAGCATCTATTCAAGTGTATTGTCTATATTGTTTTGTGGTGCTAACTGCCCCATTCAGTTTCAGTCTCCCCTGAACACATTCACACCTCTCCGGCCTGCTCATAGCTCTAATTATTCTTTTATTTTGTTTCTATTATAATTACTGACAATGTTCTATTCAAGAAGATTTAATCCCTCATTTCTTTCACCAAACTTCTCACTTCACCTTCTTTCAAACTGTATCTAATGCCCTTCTTGAAAAAAAAAAAAAAAAAAAAAAAAAAAAATCAGTGAGCTTTACAATTTACAAAATTATTTATTTGCATTAGCTCAGAACAGGTGCATCTCTGGGCTCGTTAGCATGTTAGCTTAGCACACCAACAAAACACGACAATTTATTAGATTAAAACCACGTTTTTGCTCCAAACTTACAAGTTGAGTGTTTTAAATAACCTTCTGTGATGTGATGTGGCTTCGGATCAAAAATCAGACAGAAAATATAAAATGTTATGCTATTCTGCACAATGAGAAAAGCTATCTCAATTAGCACTGCATTATAAATATAATCTATTATTATGAATACCCGACATGGCATAAGGAACACAGATAAACCACATATCGTCACAATTGTGTATTTATTACTTTCAAAAGTGTTGATCTGCATGTTATATCCATGGTTTCAGCAAACTCTGGAAGCCTCTGTTACACATGGTATTTTTCTTCATTGTGTCATAATTGTAGACTAAATGTGCACAGAGCGCCCTCCGGCTGCAGGTATGAGTTGAAAACACTAGATCAGTGTATTCGCCGCTCATATGATCACAACAGCGCATTTTAGGGTAAAAATTGAATAAATATTACTCCTCTGTATAGAAAATTGACACAAATGTATGAGAATCCATTAATATTTCTCAAAATGTGCATGCTTTTAAGCTAAAAGCCCTGAGGGATGTTATTTTTTTTTTCTCAATGGCTGAGGCTAACGCTTATATTTCAATGAAATAACAACTCAGTTTTTCATATTCATAACTCCTGACGCATATTAACAAATAACGGTCACTATATGATATTGAGAGTAAAATAGAGATTAAAAATTGAAGCTTAAGTCTTAGATCTTTTTAATGATGTATAGTTTGTTATGGTAAATGAATCCGTTGGAGATCAAAATAATGCTAGATTTTTTGCTATAAATTACAGACATGGCATCTGAGAACTAATTCTTATCTTCATCAGTTATTTCACTTTATTTCCAGATTCAATCATAGGCTCATTCATACATACCAGTGCACGTGCACACTCTTCAAAAATGGTGCTTAAATCTCTTGACAAACTAAAATATGTAAATGACATTTGTATATATTTGAAATAAAATATATACATTGTACTTAATGCCAGCTTGCTTATTTTGCTCAAGAAAAGGATGTATTAAGTCATAAAAACAAGAAAATATGCTTCTAACCACAGCTCGAGAGTTGTACTTCCAACCACACAAGTTTGCGATGCAGTTTGCGAATGTTCGTTTGAACGACTGTTTTGGTAAACTATGTTATTAATGACGGAACTTGCAATGTTGGCTAATGATGCTTTTGGGAAACGCACCCCTGCTTTCTGCTGCTGCTCTGCTCTGAGTCTGTGACTGCATACAAAAACTGGAAAATGCTGCCTTCTGAGGACACATTTCAAGGTAGGAAGGTAGGAAGGCATCAAGGCACATCCGAATCCAATGTTAGCTTCACTTCCTGTCTAATGAGATACCTTCATCTGATCCATTTTTGAAGGAAGCATAGATGTATCCTGCCTTTGATATCCCGCAATCCTGTGCTTTCCATTCTGTGACAGTTGAGCTAGAAAAAAATTAAGATGGTGTCCGAATGTTGCGTTTGCTGCTCAGTTTGTATATAAATGTACGATTTTGACCAACATTTCAATTTTGATATCATTTCTATTGAGAAATTACTACTGCAGTAATTAAACATTTGTTTAGTTCTCACCAAAGCTCATGCTATATTGCTGTAGCTCATTAAACTGTTAAACGCTGCCTCAGAAGTCTGTCTGAAATCGTGAGGTGCGTACATGTCAAGTCAAGTCAAATCAAATCAAGTCACCTTTATTTATATAACACTTTTTAAAATGTAGATTGTGTCAAAGCAGCTTTACATTGATAACTGGTACATTATTTTGGCTGCACAGCAGCTCTTAAAGAATAGCGTCAATGCAGGCAGATCAAAGCACTGTTGAATATCAAATGTTAAGTCAAATGTCAAGAGTCCCCAACTAAGCAAGCCAAAGGCGACAGCGGCAAGGAACCCAAACTCCAACAGGTGACATCAGGTGGCAAACAAGTGGCAAATAGGTGTTAAAATGGAGAAAAAAAAACCTTGGGAGAAGCCAGGCTTAGTCGGGGGGCCAGTTCTCCTCTGGCGAACAGTGCTTTGTTACGACTCAGGTTGCTATCATAAGTCCAATAGGATTGCAACATTCAAAGTATTTATTTCAGTTCCATCCAGTTGAGGATCGTATTCATCACGCCGGTATGGACGGTTATTGAGGAGCTGCGCCACTGGTTGTCGTGTTGATGAGGCCTTCACAGTGGATGATCTAGTTGACTCCATCTCTGCTGATACTTCAGGGCTGCGTTGTGGTAGTGTCAACCTGGGTCTCACCTGGATACGGCCTGGATCCAGTTGACTACGGTAAACCCTGGGATAAACAGAAAGACTAATATTAGCGTAGATGCCATTCTTCTTCCGATGTAACGAGTACATCTGGTGTTATAGGAAGTGTTCCTGGTTCCGGCTGACCTAATTTATGCAGCCTAATAATCCTTTAACGGATTTGAAAATATAAATTGATAATGTGTTATGTGTATGCCAGGTTAAAGAGATGCGTTTTTAGTCTAGATTTAAACTGACAGAGTGTGTCTGCTCCCCGAACAATGCTAGGAAGATTATTCCAGAGTTTAGGTGCCAAATAGGAGAAGGATCTACCACCTGCGGTTGATTTTGATATTCTAGGTATACATGCACAAATGCTGCCATACGAGTCATTCTCTTATAAGGCAGCAAGGCAGCAAGACAGCTACCTAGGTTTTCAGATGCAGTCTGTGTCTACCCTGCTAATAAGCAGATTAACTTCACCTGGCACACACCGGTTGGTGCATTCTGTTTGCCACAACAATAACATAAAAAAAAAAAAAAAACAATGTTAATCTTAATTTGAAATCATACATTATTCTTAAAGTTTTCAGAGTACATACATTTTCTGTCCAAGCATGACTTATATACTCTAAATCAACCATGACAATTTAATTATCTCTTATGTCTTATTTAATGACTCTTTTGTTCCATAAGCAAGCATATTACCTCGTTTGAGTTTTCGTTAACTCAATTACCACAATGGCATACAATTTATAATTTAATGCCGGACACCAGCAAACTCCACGTGTGTAACTCACGTTACACTTAAATGATCTGTTTAACCCTCAAAGTACAAACAATTACAGTATCAAACCAGTGTGACAGAGGTGAATATATGCAGGTTATAAAGCGTTATAGGCTTCTTCTGAGAAAATAAGAATATTTACAAATAATTGATCTCTCAGCCCTGCACAGTTTTCGCTGAAGTCGCTGAATTCCACTCGCCCAGGATAAAACCATGGGTCCAGCCACATATACTGAATTTCTGGGCTTTAACTTGAATACAGTTAATTTACATGCCTCACTTCACAAGTAAATCAATAGGATATTTCTGGTTGCCTCCACCTTCCTAGACAGTCCAAACAGGAACTGCTATCTTTGCTCAGCTACTTAAACATCACAATGCTCATAATCCTCTAGAATAGAATCAAGCTAGGCCAGTTCATCACTGTAAAAGGCAAGGCAATTTTATTTGTATAGCACATTTCATACACAATGGTAATTCAAAGTGCTTTACATAAAGAATAATAATAAAAATAGAACATAAGGAATAGAAATAACAGTAAAAACAGAGAATTTTACCGCAATATTTAAAATGCTTTAAAAGTCAGAATCAAGATGATACATAAAAGATATAAAATACATTAAAAATGAAATAAAAACAGGAAAAGGAATTTAAAGAATAAAAAGATAATACATATAAAATAAAGTGCAAACAGTTCGGACATAGCACAGTGCTCAATCAGCAAATGCATAGATAAAAAGATGTGTTTTGAGTCTGGATTTGAATGTGGCTACTGTAGGAGCACACCTGATCTCTTCTGGAAGCTGGTTCCAGCTGCGGCTGGCGTAACAGCTAAAAGCAGACTCTCCCTGCTTTGAGTGAACCCTTGGTATTTTTAAGTGTGTTGATCCTGATGATCTGAGTGATCTGTTAGGTTTATATTCTATGAGCATATCTGCAATGTATTGGGGTCCTAGGCCATTGAGTGATTTATAAACGAGTAACAGTACTATAAAATCAATTCTAAATGCAACTGGAAGCCAGTGCAAGTACCTGAGGACTGGTGTGATGTGTTCATGTTTTCGGGTTCTGCTCAGTATCCTGGCAGCAGCGTTCTGTACGAGCTGCAGTTGTCTTATGGTCTTTTTGGGAAGGCCAGTGAGGAGCCCATTACAGTAATCCACCCTGCTGGTGATGAAAGCATGAACAAGTTTCTCTAAGTCTTGACTGGAGACAAAGCATCTAATTCTTGCAATATTTTTGAGATGATAATATGCTGATTTAGTTATTGTCTTTACATGGCTACTGAAACTCAGGTCTGACTCCAGAATCACACCAAGATTCCTGACTTGATTTTTAGTTGTTTGACCCCTAGAGTGTAGGTACGTGTTCACTTTGAGAACTTCGTCTTTGTTTCCAAATGCAATGACTTCAGTTTTGTCTTTGTTTAACTGAAGGAAGTTTAGGCACATCCAATTTTTAATTTCATCAATGCATTGGCACAGGGAGTCAATGGGGCTGTAGTCGTTAGGTGAGAGGGCTTGGTAAATCTGGGTGTCATCTGCATAGCTGTGATATGCAATTTGGTTCTTTCTCATTATTTGGCTCAGTGGCAGCATATATAGGTTGAACAGGAGGGGTGCAAGTATTGAACCTTGAGGGACTCGCATGTCATGGATGTCCACTCAGACTTATAGTCACCGATACTCACATAATAACCTCTCCCTTCTAAGTATGACCTGAACCATTTAAGGACCATCCCAGAAAGCCCAACCCAGTTTTCGAGCCTGTCAAGAAGAATGTTGTGATCAACAGTGTCAAACGCAGCACTGAGGTCAAGTAGAACCAGCACTGATAATTTACCTGAATCTGTGTTTAGGCAAATATCATTTATTATCTTTATGAGTGCTGTCTCTGTGCTGTGATGCGGTCGGAAACCAGATTGAAAGTTGTCAAAGTATCCATTCAAGCTTAAGAACTTGTTCAGCTGATTGAAAACAACTTTTTCAATGATCTTGCCTATGAAAGGAAGATTTGAGATTGGCCTGTAGTTGCTCAATATGGTGTTATCCAGATTGCTCTTTTTCAGGAGGGGCTTAACAACTGCAGTTTTCAGGGATTTTGGAAAAGTCCCAGAGAGAAGTGAGGCATTTACCACTTCTAGGAGATCTGCTTCTAAACAGTTAAACACTCTTTTGAAAAAAGATGTGGGAAGTGTGTCAAGGGCGCAGGTTGATGTTTTAAGGTGCTGTCCTGTTTCTTCCAAAATTTTACCATCAATTGCTTCGAAATCAGACATAATAGCTACTTTCTGAGGTTGTGATCTGATCTGTTTTACCCCAGTGCAGCTCAAGGATGTGCTGATCGCCTTTCTGATATTATTAATTTTCTCAGAGAAGAAGGAAGCAAACTCACAACATTTGCTGTCTGAGAGCATTTCACTAGGAATCTGACTTGGGGGGTTTGTTAGTCTCTCTACAGTAGCAAAAAGAGTGCGGGTGTTGTTTAAGTTTCTGTTTATTATATTTGAGAAGAAGGTCTGTCTAGCTTTGCCTAATTCCACATTGAAAGCATGAAGAATATCTTTATAGATGTTATAATGAATTTCAAGTTTTGTCTTTCGCCACATGCGCTCAGCTTTTCTGCATTGTCTTTTCATATTTTGCACTGCTGTTGAGTTTCTCCACGGTGCTTTTTGTCTGCCACTTTTCTTCCTGACTTTCACAGGAGCAATGTTATCAATAACATTCTGTACTTTTGAGTTAAAAGAATCAAGGAGAAAATCAACAGAGTCTGCAGATATGCTTGGTGTTAAAGATATAGCCTTCATAAACAGTGCACTAGTATTCTCATTTAAGCATCGCTTTTTGCCCAAGACAGATCTAGCTTCAACAGTCGGACAGATCAATATTTCAAAGAAAATACAGAAATGATCAGATAGCGCTACATCCTTAATGACAATGGATGAAATGTTTAGACCCTTACTAATAATTAAATCTAGAGTGTGTCCACGATTGTGTGTAGGTCCATGTACATGCTGAGTCAGATCAAAAGTATTCAGAACAGTTATGATTTCTTTTGCCATATTGGATTCTGCATTTTCTATGTGGATGTTAAAGTCCCCAGTAATAACAAAACAGTCAAACTCTGAGGAAATTGCTTATAACAGTTCTGTAAAATCCTCCACAAAGGCTGGAGAGTATTTTGGAGGCCTGTAAATAACTATAAGTAGAATGCGAGGAGCACCTTTTAACACAATACCTAAATATTCAAAAGACAAGTAATCCCCAAATGACACTTGCTTGCATTGATAGACATCTTTAAATAGAGCAGCAACACCTCCACCTCTCCTAACAGCTCTGCAGACACTCATAAAAGTAAAGTTAGGAGGGGCTGTTTCATTCAGGATTGTTGCACTGCAGCTGTCTTCAAGCCATGTTTCATTTAGAAGCATAAAATCTAGGTTGTTTGTGGTTATTAAGTCATTGACTAGAAGTGATTTATTTTTAAGTGAGCGGATGTTTAAAAGTGCTAACTTAACAGTCTTACTTTCTGTCTCTACAGTAATCTTAGTTTGACGTGTAATAGGTAGCAGATTAAATGGGTTTGCCAAACGGTTTGAAAAGGCCTTAGGCTTTCTATAACGTAATAAAACAGAAATAGAGAAAGCTACAGGCACACTGGGTTCCCGCTTGTTCTGTAAACAATTGATAAAGTCACTGTTATCGTAGCGGGGAACAGTTTCAGAGACTGTTTGGTCTTTCAGAGACTGTTTGGCAGCAGCATTGTTATACCTTTTGGTCTCCTGTACATGAGACCCTTACACTGGTGGCTCAGAACTAGAGCTGCACGATTAATCATATCGCAATCGCAATCGCAATCGCGATGTCAAGCTTGTGCGATTATATGACGCAGAATGCTGCAATTTTATTAAATAAAAAAATAATAATTTAATAAATAAATAAATACATGTGTGGACACGACAACCCATTCTCTGAGAGCTGTTTGCCCATTTTATACACCGCTAATAAAAAGAAGACCAGTCAGTTTCAGTTTAGGCAGTGGCACGTGTGGCGCGCATGGTCATGTCAAGACTTTTCCGGTGTGCGACGCAGAGAACGGGTAAAGATGGATGCGGAGCAAACGGTCACTGAGCTGGTGGCAAGAAAAAACGCTATCTCTGTTATATGGCGATATTTTGGCTATAGGATTATAAACCAAGATTAGTAGTGGTTAAACGGATCGTTGTTGGTCCGTGATCCGTACGGACCAAGGCCACTTTAACCGCAATAGAGTGAAAGGTTATTATTTGAACGCGTTTTGTCGTGCTAGTTTACACATTGAATTGATATAAAACCATTCCAGTGCGCTAGAAGAGGCAAAAGAGGATTTAATTGGTTATCACACGCAGCGCTCTTATCGGTGCGCACATGACGCACATACAAGACTCGCGCACAAAGAGAGAGAGAGAGAGAGATACCTGTATAACCTATTACATGTTTATTGCTTTGGCAACACTGTATCATAACACAGTCATGCCAATAAAGCCCAACTGAATTGAATTGAATTGAGAGAGAGAGAGAGAGAGAGAGAGAGAGAGGGGCGCGTTAAAGCTCGCGAACTCCAAATTGATTTCTCTTTCGCGTCCTCAATGCATTTGGATGGTCACATACACGCATTATGTCAGTCAAAATACCCCTCTCAGCAAGTACTCTCGTAAACACATTCAGTTATGTCTTAATTGAACGAGGTGAGAATTCAGAAGGGTATCTATCTGATGTGTGCGTGCATGTCTTACTCTTAAAGTGACAGCAACCTATAAATACCTGCTGTTGTCTGTCTTGTAAATCAAACAACGAGACAGTTTTAACAAAGATTAATCTATATTAAATTTATACAGTGAACAGTGTCATTTTACATTTATTTATTACATTTCTGTGCATTAAATTTAATACTAGTTAGACCTTATACTTTATTTGTAACTTTATGTTGTATTTATCTATGCTTGTTGTAATTGGTGTACAGTATTTGTTCTTTTTACAGTCTGTTCACTTGCCTTTAATAATGTATTACTTAGGCTAGTAGTTTATGCTGTGGTATCAGAGTAGTTTAACTGGGCTAAGTAATAAATGAAAAGTTAAGTTACCCCCATCCAATTTTTTTTTTTTGTGCTGATCCGAAAAATGATCCGATCCATGACGTCATAACCATGATGTGATCTGTTGAACCACAGATTAGTAAAGAAACAAACATCTTAAATGGGATTATAAAAAGTTTGCAGTAATGCAAAGATGTTATTATTTAATTTTGTAAAAATATTTTAATTTGAAAACGCTGTGCGTTTATTGTTGTTGCTAATTCGAGTTGAGAAATACACATTTCAGCATTATCAGTAATATGTGTGTATTTTCATTGAGAACCAAGCAAGATGACTCATGATACTATTTGTTTATTATATCGATATCGCATATCGCAATCGCAATATTGACCTCAATAATCGCAATATGACATTTTCCCCAAATCGTGCAGCCCTACTCAGAACCAAAGGATTTTCCCCAAGGGGCAACCCGTTCCATGCAGATGCCTTCGTTCCTTGGTCATATGGAAGAAACCTTGGTTTCTGTCCCAGGGCCCTGTGTTAGGAGCATCATGTCATCGCAAGATAGTGTCAACAGATGCGTCCCATCAGGGATGTCTGAATTTGCGCCCTCTATGCAGACTGGCACACCAGATTCTCCTATGGTCCCAGGGGAAACTGCTCTTGCTTAGAGCAATGTATATCCCTGGGCACCTCAATTTGGGAGCAGATGCCCTGTCAAGGCAGAGGCTGAGACCCGGGGAATGGAGGCTGCACCCAGAGGCGGTGCAACTATTTTGGAGAAAATTCGGTCAGGCAGACGTGGATCTCTTTGCAACACGAGAGAACTCGCATTGTCCCCTTTGGTTCTTCCTTTCTCATCCAGCTCCTCTGAGACTGGATGCCGTGGCTGAGGCTTTGGCTGTACGCATTTCCCCTGATCGCTCTGCTCCCAGGACTTCTAGAGAGAGTTTGCCAGGAGAGGGCCCATGGTAGCCAAGCTCTGGTCAGCCTGAGTTTGGTTTTTGGACCTGGTGGCCCTTCTCAACAGCCCTCCATGGGAAATTCTCATCAGGAGGGATCTCCTAACACAGGCAGAGGGCTTGATATTTCACCCTCGGCTGGAAATGTGGAAACTGTGGGTCTGGGCCAGTTCCTAAATGCAGGACTCTCTACCAAGGTAGTAGAGACCATATTGAACTCTAGAGCTCCCTCCACGAGGAAACTTTTTGCTCTTAAATGGAAGAGTTTTCACTGTATGGTGTAGGGGGCATCAGTCTTCAGTGCTGGAGTTCCTCCAAGACCGCTTTTCTGCTGGTCTTACACCTTCCACATTAAAGGTGTGTGTGGCGGCCATATATGCCTTCCATGCACCTTTAGATGGTGCCTCTCTGGGGAGATACTATCTTGTTACTTGTGTCCTCCGTGGAACCTAGAGGATGAGGCCTATGGCTCAAGTCAGGATTCCAACTTGGGACTTCACGATAGTTCTAGAAGGGTTATCCTTAGCACCCTTCAAGCCATTGGACACAGCTTCTGACAAATGCATTGCTCTGAAGTTTTTACTAGCAATCACATCTCTTAACAGAGTTGCAGACCTACAGGCTCTGTCAGTCACTCCATCTTGCTCCAGAGTTTGCTCCGGGTGGCATTAAAGCCATTTTACACCCAAGGCCTGGTTATATTCCTAAAGTACCCACTAATGTGGCCTGGTATATAGTCCTTCAAACATTTCGTCTCCCTCTAATGTCAGCTGAACGTGAGAAGCTACAGTTGCTCTGCCCTGTCAGAGCTCTTGAGGTTTATGTAAGAAAGACCTATCGGTGGAGAAAATCCGACCAACTGTTGGTATGCTTTGGGTCCCCTAAGAAGGGCTGCCCAGCTACCAAACCTATTATAAGCAGGTGGATTGTCAAGGCTATTTCTATGACATATGAAGTGCGCGGCCTTTTTTTTTTTTACTAAAAATATGGCATCTTCCAAAGCTTTATTGTCGGGAGCTTCCCTCCAATATATCTGTGATTCTGTGGGATGGTCCTCCCCACACACAGTTATTAGGTTTTACAATCTAGACTTGCCAGCCATGCTGAGGTCACAAGTGTTTATGTCTTGAGCTGTGCCTTAACACTCTGAGGTCTGAAAACGCGCCGGCGCGTTTTGCAGGTTTTTTTTCACATTGCAGCAAAACAGACTTAAAATACTCCGTCATTTTTTGTCATAGAGACATAAGTAATATATCAATTGAAACTATAGAATATCTTCTTTTATTTGTATACACACAGAGTAAAAACACAATGTTGTGCTTTTTGTAAAATAAAGAAAACTAACATGATGCGTGATTTCTCCTCTCCCTCTGAACGAAGTCCAATCTGATAGTTCTCAGAAAATGAACTGTAACTTAGTGAATACTAATCACAGAAAAATTAAACTTATGTCTAAAAAAACGTTAAGATGTCAGGTTTTAAATCATGTAAGTCAAATCGAAAACAAACCTTCTGTGTTTATGTAATCTGTATGAAAAGAGAGCCATGTCAGAAGTCCGTGATTCAGCTCATTATCTGCTAATGCGGCCACGCCCACGGAGCCAGCGCTATTCAGACGCAAATTCAGAGGCAATACATGCATTCATCATCTCAATCGTGTATTTATTGTCTTGAAAAGTGTTTATCTGGATGTAAAAGTAATGGTTAGGGAGCTCTAGAAGACATGCAGTTAGTTCCTGTTTTCTTTTCTTCTATAGATTAATTTTAGATGAGTTTTTGTTTCTTTAGCGCCCTCCGACTTCAAGTATGAATTGAAAACACCAGCGCTCATAGTAATGACAATGAATATTAAATAAATATAACTCCTCTGTATAGAAAATTGACATAAGCATATGAGAATCCAATATTTCTCCAAATGTGCATGCTTTTAAACTAAAAGCCTATATTCAGACTCTTTGCATCACAGAAATACATTATATTTTAAAGTATAATATAAAACCATTACTTTATATTGTAATAATATTTTTCTGTATGTTTCATAAGTATCATGATGAGCTTGAGACATCACATTTTTTTTTCACAGCCTACCTGACTGAAATGCCTCATTAATATGCAAGTCATTTCAGCTCATTACTATCCAATTCTTTTGTCTTCTCAGGTGAGAATGGCCCATTATTCAGTGGTGATTCATGCCTCCATGCATACTGTGTTTCATGGCAAAAAGTGTCTTACAAAAACAAAATCAATATATTGTTTTATATGAAGGAGTAGGCAGCATATTTTTTTACATAATTTTGAAGCAAAAACTCTAGTTTACAACCTCCAATACCCTAAAGTATTGTAAACACAGATTTACTATACTTTTTTTGGCCTTATTTCAGTGACTTAAGTTTTTTGTTTTTTCAATAACCACGCATAAATGTTATTCCTTCAAAAACACAAACATGTACATACATGTTCCTCACATATTATTGTAGCCTAGTTTGTGCTGAATACAGTGTAATGACACTTTTTCCATTAATATGTTTATGAACAACTGAAAAAAGCACAAATGTCAGGGCATGTCAAAACTTCTCCAGGCCCCAAATCAGCCTCAGACTCCAGAGGGTTAATTGCTTCACACCAGGACAGGCATTCCATCAGTATGGCAACGTAAGCATATCATTCCCCAAAGCATTGCTTTGGTGACGCAGCATGAGTTCCCTCGAAAGGGAATGTCTCAGGTTACGCATGTAATCATCGTTCCCTGAGAGTGTTTTACATGTAACATGTATGTGTATTTATTTAATTATTTGCCTGCCCTTTAAGCTAGTAATCTAGGTGATTACTTTTGTTTTGTGTTCAATTGAGCAGATTCCTTACAGCTGTGGATCATTGTTGTATGTTTAACACTCTGGAGTCTGAGATATCGCCGGCGATACCACCTCGTTTTTTTTCTTACCAGTGTGAAAGAGACTCAAAATACTCAGTCAATGTTGCACATACAATTAAGAGTTATACACCATTTTAATCTGTGGAATATCTTCTTTTATTTGTGTACACTCAGAGTAAAAACAAAATGTTGTGCTTTTTGCAAAATAAACAAAACTAACATGATATGTGATCTCTCGTCTCCCTCTGAACAAAGTCCAATCTGATAGTTCTCAGAAAATTATCTGTAACTTAGTGAATACTAATCACAGTAAAATTCCACTTATGTCTAAAGAAACGTTGAAATGTCAGGTTTTAACCCTCTGGAGTCTGAGGCTGATTTTGGGCCCTGGAGAAGTTTTGACATGCCCTGACATTTGTGCTTTTATCAGTTGGTTATAAACATATTAATGACAAAAGTGTCATTACACTGTATTCAGCACAAACTAGGCTACAATAATATGTGAGGAACATGTATGTACATGTTTGTGTTTTTAAAGGAATAATGTTTAATGCGTGGTTATTGAAAAAAAAAAAAAAAAGTAACTGAAACAATACCTCAAAATGCATACTAAATGTTTTTTCACAAGACTTTTGAGAATTGTATATTTTAGTGTAGAGTTTTTGCTTCAAAATGATGTGGAAATGATCCTCCCTACTCTGACACATAAAACATTGTATTGATTTTAAATTTCTAAGACACTTTTTGTTTAGGTAGGCCATATGCGAAGAGGTGTGACTCTTCATGAATAATGAAGTGATTTACACCTGGGGAGATTAAGACCCTGCCCCTAATGAGCCGCATAATGAACCATTCAGTCAGGAATGTGACTGAGTCAACTAAGAAAATGCAAAGACAAGACATATCATTGTTTTTTTTCTTTTTTATTTAAAATAAAGTTAACAATATAATCCACATATAAACTAGGGTCAAAGGCACATTTTGTGTATACAGGCAAATAAAGGTAAGGTTTATAAAAAAAGCCCACTTTTACACCCTATACATAACCTGCTTGATCACATATAGATAATCTTTGCAGCCCAATGGTCAGTGAGAGGTGGTGAACAGAGAATCTGAACAGTCACACATCTGTGTGCCATTTTTGAAAACAGTTCCTTTTCAACTGAAGACACAAGTAAATGTCACATGCCTGGCATTTCCAAGGTGTGTCTTGCCTTTTACCAAGCTGTACTTTGCAAAGCATGCAGTTCCGACGACCAGCGGTGGCATTATTCCTTGCATCTGATGTCAGCTCTGCTCCTGGAACCGGTACATGGTCACTTTTGGTCTGTTTTGGAGCTGCTTTCTGTGACGACACACCACAGAGCTCTGCAATAAGCTGTTCTATGAACTCTTTATGGGTCATGGTATCGTATAGGTCTTTGTGTATAATGAAAGCGTTTGTGGCAGCAATGTCCAGGAAGTGTAGAAAGATCTTTCTGTACCACTTCATTGTTTTGTGTTGTGTTGTGTAGTATTGTATCAGCTGATCAGACAGGTCGACACCCCCCATGTGTTGGTTGTATGCAGTCACAGGTGCAGGACACGGAAATGTCTTTGTCCTCCATGTACCTTGTGATTTCACCCTCCTCTGCACAGTGTCTCCACTATAAGCAGCATGTATGGTAGAACAGACAGATATATGATGATTTATCATATATATGATATATCATCATCAAATATATTATATATATATTATCATCAAATATGAATCTTATGAATATTATCATCAAATATTATCATCAAATATGATGATTTGCTACTTATGAAACATTTCTGAACAATTGTAAACAATAAATGTTTCTTGAGCTGCAAATCATCATATTAGAATGATTTCTGAAGGATCATGCGACACTGAAGACTGGAGTAATGATGCTGGACATCACAAGAATAAATGACTTTGTGAAATATATTCAAATAGAAAACAGTTATTTTAAATTGTAATAATATTTCACAATATTACTGTTTTTACTGTATTTTTAATTGAATAAATGCAGCCTTGGTGAGCAGACGAAACTTATTTTAAAAATATGAAAAATCTTACAGATTTCAAACTTTTGAACGGTAGTGTATATAGGCCTACCATAGTGGGTAAAAGTGTACTTACTCTTTCTCATTTCCGCCTGTGTTGCTGCGTGCCCTCCTAGTGGGAATTGCAGGTGAATGTGAGAGTGATGGATCCACATTCCTAAAAAAAAAATTGTCAAAAAAAAAACTGTTATTATTAGCATATAAGATAATACTCTCATACCATTAGCTATGCATAACTGACAGGAAAGTAACAGGTATACAAGCATGCTGTATATGTCTGTCAATTGGCCATTACTGGACAAAGTGTGCAAATGTGTAAACGTTTACAGTCTGCTATATCAGTTTGCACATATAGTGGGTAAACGTGTACTTACTCTTTCTCATTTCCGCCTGTGTTGCTGCGTGCCCTCCTAGTGGGAATTGCAGGTGAATGTGAGAGTGATGGATCCACATTCCTAAAAAAAATTGTCAAAAAAAAACTGTTATTATTAGCATATAAGATAATACTCTCATACCATTAGCTATGCATAACTGACAGGAAAGTAACAGGTATACAAGCATGCTGTATATGTCTGTCAATTGGCCATTACCGGACAAAGTGTGCGAATGTGTAAACGTTTACAGTCTGCTATATCAGTTAGCACATTTAGCAAATAGCAACATGTTCGCGCATTTCACAACCAAGCATATTTTAGCACATTCACGCCTATCATATACGCTACTTAGATACGCTATATATATATTTATAGATAGATGTAAATATAAGGCAAATATAGATGTACGCTTATATATAAAAAAAAACACGTCAAATATTTTAAGTATATCAACAGAAAAGCATTCTATTTATAAGCATTTTTATGAGATAAAGTATATATATATATATATATATATATATATATATATATATATATATATATATATATATATATATAGATAGATAGATAGATAGATGTAAATATAAGGCAAATATAGATGTACGCTTATATAAATAATTTAAGTAGGCCCTATATCAACAGAAAAGCATTCTATTTATAAGCGTTTTTATGAGATAAAGTTATATATATAGTTATATAGATAGATGTAAATATAAGGCAAATATATATGTACGCTTATATATAAAAAAAAAACACGTCAAATAATTTAAGTAAAACTAAATCACTTACTCATCAGAAACTGTATCTTCAGCTGGATCAAGTCGCTCTTCAAAATACAGACGTTCATCGTCAGAGTCGTGTTCTTCTTCCGAGGAAAGAGTGAACTCTTCCTCACTGTCCAGGACCATCTGAAGAGCCTGCTCACCTGTGTAGTGTGCCATCTTCCAAACGCGAAGGAAAGCGAATGAATCTGATGAAACTTGATGCTTTTTAAGACGCTGTTAGGGGCGTTTACAGTTTGCATAGATCGCCTCAGCACATTATCTTATGAATAGAGCGCTCTGCGCGTGGGCGGGCACACATTAAAGATAATTAGGTCAGACAGGAGAAACAGTACCTCTCTTTACTTTTATACTGATTACATAAAGGGAGAATATTTGTTTTAGAATTTATTTGTTTTGTTTAAAAGTAGATACTTAAAGCTTTCCAAAGACATATCTCTCATGTCCATGTAGCATGTATAAGCCATCTATTTTAGTTACTTTTAGTGACGTTTTAGAATGATGTTTGCAGAGACGGAGACGGCAGGACAGCACACCCTGTATATTTTATTTATTTTTAAAAAGCACAAAGTTTTATTTTGATTGTGAGTGTACACAAAAAAAGAAGACATTCTATAGTTTCAATTGATATATTACTTATGTCTCTATGACAAAAATGACGGAGTATTTTAAGTCTGTTTTGCTGCAATGTGAAAAAAAAACTGCAAAACGCGCCGGCGCGTTTTTAGACCTCAGAGTGTTAAATAGTGTAAGTCAAATCGAAAACAAAAATTCTGTGTTTATGTAATCTGTATGAAAAAAAGAGCCATTTCAGAAGTCCGTGATTCAGCTCATTATCCGCTAATGTGGTCACGCCCACGGAGCCAGCGCTATTCAGACACAAATTCTGAGGCAATACATGTATACATCGTCTCAATCGTGTATTTATTGTCTTGAAAAGTGTTTATCTGCATATTATAGCAATCTCTGGAAGCCTCTGTTAGTTCGGTTAGTTCCTGGAGAGTCACATGGCCTATTCTTCTTTAGGAGGCATTTGTGGACTAAAGGTGTACAGAGCGCCCTCCGGCTGCAAGTATGAATTGAAAACATAGTATCCAGTGTTCATACTGATGACAATACATATAGAATAAATATTACTCCTCTGTATAGAAAATTGACATAAACATATGAGAATCCATCAATATTTCTCCAAATGTGCATGCTTTTAAGCTAAAAGCCTAAATGAAATGCCATAGAGGTAACATGAATGTTCAGACGCTTTGCATCACAGAAATACATTATATTTTAAAGAATATAATACCATTAATTATATTTCACAGTATTGCTGTTTTTTTTCTCTGTATGTTTGATATACACCATGATGAACTTGAGACATGACAAAAGGGTTTTTTCACAGCCTACCTGACTGAAAGAGCTCATTATTTATGCAGGTCATTAGAGGTTCTTTATGTGATTCTTTTGTCTTCTCAGGTGTAAATGACCCATTATTCATGATGATTCACGCCTCCACGCATACTGTGTTTCTTGACAAAAAGTGTCTTACAAAAACTAAATCAATATATTGTTATAAATGAACGAGTAGGCAGGATAATTTTTACATCATTTTGAAGCAAAAATTCTAGTCTACAATCTCCAATACCCAGAAGTCTTGTGAACACATATATAATATATATATATATATATATATATATATATATATATATATATATATATTTTGGCTTTATTTCGGTGACTTAAGTTTTTTTGTTTTTTCAATAACCACGCATAAACGTTATTCCTTCAAAAATACAAACATGTACATACATGTTTCTCACATATTATGGTAGCCTAGTTTGTGCTGAATACAGTGTAATGACACTTTTTCCATTAATATGTTTATGAACAACTGAAAAAAGCACAAATGTCAGGGCATGTCAAAACTTCTTCAGGCCCCAAATCAGCCTCAGACTCCAGAGGGTTAAAAGAAGCCAAGTTGCCACATTTCAGTGGCGGAACCTGAGTGGCCGTCCAGACATGAAGTTACACTCTCTTCTTATTTTCCTGTCTAATTTCTCCCTCACTTTGTTTATATTTTGTGTTATTGCAATAAATTCCCCTATTTGACTGAGCCTTGTGTTATCCCTTTTTTGTGTTATGGCAGTGGCTGTAACATAGTTGGTGGCTTGTCTAAAAAAATGTTTTATTTTTCAGCTGTTTAGTGTGGGAGAAAAGATGTGTATGGCTGTGTCTTTGTTGTGATTGTTTGCATTATTATTTGGTTGTGAGTAACTACTGCCATCCCAAGTGAGTATTTGCCCTATTTATTTTGTAGGTTTGAACCTGCCACTTTGTTATTTTGCCTTTTTTTTATTTTTAGTGATTATTCGGAGTGGAGGTATGCTTCAGTTCACCTGCAGCTGATCTTGTCAATGCGATCAGTGTGCAGGTGTTCATGATTTCAGCGTTTAAAGTGGCCTCGAGCCCCTAACGCCACTGAAGACTAGGGAATTAACTTAATGTTTAAATGGTCATGTCTGGTCATTGCTCTTGCAATGCATGATTACTGGTAAGGCGCAAGAGGTATATGCTTTGTTGTCTATTGAAGAATCCGCTGATTAAAAGATACAAGTTAAAGCTGTTATAATAAAAGCATACAAGTTAGTCCCGGAGGCATATAGACAGTGTTTTAGACACTACACAAATCTTCCAAATCAGACTTATGTTGAATTTGCATGCATCTCAAAAAGCCGAGAGTAGAGAGCGAGTTAGAAAATTACTTATGGAAGAATTTAAAAGTTGTGTACCTTCTGCAGTGCTCCACAAGGCTGCTACTTTGGCTGATGACTTCATTTTAACCCTCTGGGGTCTGAGGATTTTTGGGGCCCTGGAGAATTTTTGACATGCCCTGACATTTGTCAGAATGAACATTTGCTTCAAAATGATGTAAAAATTATGCTGGCTACTCGTTCATTTATAACAATATGTTGATTTAGTTTTTGTAAGACACATTTTGTCAAGAAACACAGTATGCGTGGAGGTGTGAATCATCATGAATAATGGGTGATTTACACCTGAGAAGACAAAAGATTTACATAATGACCTGTAATGACTTACATAATAATGAGGCCTTTCAGTCAGGTAGGCTGTGAAAAAAACCCTCTGTGATCATGTCTCAAGCTCATAATGGTGTATATCAAACATACAGAAAAAAACAGCAATACTGTGAAATATTATTACAATTTAAAATAATGGTATTCTATTATATACTTTAAAATAGAATGTATTTCTGTGATGCAAAGTGTCTGAACAATTATGTTTCTTCTATGGCATTTCATATAGGCGTTTAGCTTAAAAGCATGCACATTTGGAGAAATATTGATGGATTCTCATATGTTTGTCAATTTTCTATACAGAGGAGTAATATTTATTCAATATTTATTGTCATCACTATGAAAGCTGGATACTGTGTTTTCAATTCACACTTGCAGCCGGAGGGCGCTCTGTACACATTTAGTCCACAAATGCCTCCTAAAAGAAGAACAACCATGTGACTCTCCAGGAACTAACCAAACTAACAGAGGCTTCCAGAGATTGCTATAATATGCAGATAAACACTTTTCAAGACAATAAATACACGATTGAGACAATGTATACATGTATTGCCTCAGAATTTGCGTCTGAATAGCGCTGGCTCCGTGGGCGTGACCGCATTAGCGGATAATGAGCTGAATCACGGACTTCTGAAATGGCTCTTTTTCCTGTGAAGAAACGGAAAGGAGTTTAGGATTTGACTTACACGATTTAAACCTGACATTTCAACGTTTCTTTAGACATAGTGTAATTTCCACTGTCATCTAAAATGAAGTTACAATCATTTTCTGAGAACTTGTCAGATTGGACTTTGTTCAGAGGGAGACGAGAGATCATGCATCATGTTAGTTTTGTTTATTTTGCAAAAAGCACAACATTTTCTTTTTACTCTGAATGTACACAAATAAAAGAAGATATTCCACAGATTAAAATGGTGTATAACTGTTAATTTTATGTGCAACATTGACAGAGTATTTTGAGTCTCTTTCACACTGGTAAGAAAAAAACCGAGGTGGTATCGCCGGCATGACCTCCGACCCGAGGGAGTTAACGCATAAAGTCACGTTCAAAGAGAAACCACGAGATAAAACACCTGTTGAACAACCTGTTGTGTCGCCTCGTAAATTGTTTAGTAATAAGCCTACTGTTTTGACTGGTGATAGGGTTCGTTTTTATTGTAAGGCCTCTGGACACTTAATTGCAAACTGCCCTGTTCTTAAAAAGAAGTCAAATACAAAATCTGTTGGTTAGCTCTTCATTGATTCCAGTCCGAAATTTCACTGCATTACACCCGAGTCTGATGTTGATGTTCATCTCACTAAAACTGGTTATGGACCTTTCCTGCATACTGGAACTGTGTTAATTTCCAGTTTAAATAAGCCTGTGCCCGTTCGTATTCTTCAGGATACGGGTGCCAGTCTTTCATTTATCTTAGAGAGGGTATTGCCGCTGTCTGAGGAGACTGCCACGGGTAGTGCTGCTCTAGTCCGAGGTATTGACATGGGAGTTATGGAGGTTCCGTTACATAGAATTCATTTGCAGTCTGAATTGGTGACTGGTGATGTGGTAGTGGGTGTTCGTTCATCTCTTCCAGTTCCTGATATAACATTCATTTTAGGAAATGATTTAGCTGGAAGTAGTGTTTGGAGCTAAATCATTTCCTAGCTTTGAAATGAATGTTTTCACTTATATCAGGAGTCTGCTGATTGTTTCTTTTTAGATGAAGTGGATTTATGCAACACATTTATTGCAAATCCTAAACTCCTTTCCGTTTCTTCACGAATCCACCTGAAAAGGATGTGTGTAAATATTGCGTTGATTTGTCTTTGTGTCCCGATAAATTAATTGCTGCCACAGATTTAACTCTTGCCCTGTTGTCTGAATTGGTTTGACCAGAGAAGGAGAGTATGAGTGCCCCACGCATGTTTTCCAATTCTTGATGAGAAAATGGGTGTCCCCTAAACTGATGCTGGAAATGCCAAAATTCAGTAGGTTATCGAGATGATTTTACGTTGCACATAATGGTCGGGCGGTTATTTAGGTGTCACAAAACTGACCAGATTTTGCGAAACTTTTACTGGTCCAGTTTAAAAAGATGTTTCACGTTTTTGTCAGTCTTGTCACGTTTACCAAGTGGTGGGAAAGTCCAATCAAATTATTCAAACGCACTGCTTTACTACCCGCTTACCTTTGTGAACTCAATGCACAATTTTAATACGTTTCATGTGCTGGAGTTTATATATGGCAATAGACCTCAACATTAAACATTTCAGAGGTCGAGACAACGTGGAGCTGGTGCACTGTCCTGGATGGGATAGGCGTGTGGGTAAGGTGTACCCTTTTTTGGAAAAGGTGTCTTTTAATAGATGCACTGTTTCTTATGGTGACAGTTCAGTTTTAGGGGATGAAGGTGTTACATGAATGTGTATTTATTTAATTATTTGCCTGCCCTCTAGGGGCAGGAAAAGGCAATTGCTTTTGTTTTGTGTTCAGTTGAGCAGATTCCTTACAGCTGTGGACCACAATTGTGTGCTTAAAAGAAGCCAAGTTGCCACATTTCAGAGGGGAACGAAACTGCGTCTCCTTGCCATACTTCTTGAATGCCTGGGAGCAGCTTGCCTTAGATCAGTAAGCTAAAACAACTGTGTTACCAGTTTCCGCATTCCGCCGGCATACGTCACGGGATGAAGTTGCATAAATCAGAACTGGACTAATTTCATACGCCTTCAGGAGATCTTACGCTGAAGGGATTCCCCAAAGCATTGCCTTGGCGACGCAGAGTCTCGTTCCCCTCTCATGGAACCATGGTTACATGCGAAACCTGAGACATTTCTCTGGCTAATTTTCTCCACTGCTGCAGCAGTGATTTCACCTCAGCTCTTGCAGGAGCTCAGTTTCTCCGGCAAAATTTCTCCACTGCCACAGCAGTGATGTCCTTGTCCAACGTTGTGAGAACCCTCCTGGTCCTCCAAACTAACCCATCCTGAAAGGAACATTATCAGCCTTGTGCTCTGCAATTTTTGTGGGGTCATCATAATGTTCCTGGTTGCTGTCCCGCATTGGTTTGCAATTTTTACAGTATACTCTGGATTATGGACAAAATACAGAGCTCTGAGTCCTCTCTCTTCGGACAGTACACCAAATATGCATACTACTTTACTCTGATTATGTGTAAGTGTGAACTTGTGAAATTATGTTTTATTAACAATGTTTGGGAGGAACACATTCAAATGATCTATCTAATCAATGCCCTTTCTAAAAGTGCTTTGTGCCCTTTATAAAATCCATGTTTATGGAAAGGGCACATGCTGAGTGCTTTGTGTCCTTTCTAAAATCCAAGCTTAGCATCACTACTCATACTCCCCCTAGGGGATCTTGGCGAAGCTCACAGCTGTATCTTTCAAAGGGTAAAATAGATCTGAGGACTGTTATTATCTCTAAGTAGGTTTTGGCAAAGAAGCCCTGACGTCTGTGGTGTCAGGCTTCTAAGGGAGGAGAGAAATAAATTATCTGGAAGTAGGAAATGCATATATAAGGAGGAGTTGTAAGAGAAAGAAAAAGAAAGAGGGAGAAGCTGGTTACTTGAGACAACCACCTAGTTGGTGAGATGGAATACATCGCTGCTGTGCATGGGCCAGAACAGATCACTAAAGCGGACGTGATTCGATGGAGTGTGGCTTGTTGCACCCTTGGATGCTGGCTGCAGAGCGAAGTAGTCTTTTTGGCTGACGAGTGTGAGTGAGCTGTCCAGGTTTCTGTTTTACTATAACCCTTAATTAAACAACTTCATCCGATAAAAATTACCTCCCTGTCATTTTCGGCCAGAGCTCAGTGCTCATCTCCCATATGCACACACACACACCATTTCGCCTCACACAAACGCAAACATAATCAAACATTCACGCACTCAAATTCACAAGACATTTTCTGATCATGTTTTGTTTGATTTAATGCAAATATAGATTTTTTTTAACATATAATATTGGTGTGATGTAAGAACTTTCAAATTGTTTTATGTGTTTTTCTTGTTATTTCTATCGCTCTTGTTGAGCAATGAAGTGTTGAATCTGCCGAGGTTTTCAAACATCAGATATACTTCTACCTCATTGGCACCAATTTTAATTTTTTCTTTTTGTTTTTTGTTTTCTCTGTTATTGTTTTGCTTATCCTTCGTGGTAAATAACAATTTGGTGAAAAGACTATTTTTGAACTTGAGCCAAAGTGCTATTTTTTTCTCTTGTTGACTGGTGAAAATATAATTGTGAAACTGAACTTGCTTTAATTTTTTTTTGTTTTTGTTTGATTACTTCTTTGATGACTGGTGAGAATATAATTGTGAAACTGAACTTTCTTTGTGGTACTCTGATTTATGTTTGTAATTGGTGGTTTATAGAGTTATTCTGGGGGGGGGGTACTTGTATTATTTGACAAGATTGAGCTTGTCTTGCGCTGAACTACGTAAAGACAGCTGATTTAAATTTTATTTGGGCCTGCCACCGTTACAGTATAACATCAATTCTCTCAGCTGTGGAGGAAATAAAGCTAGGCCAGTCACTCACTGTCTCAGCAGTTTCAGAGACCTTTGGGTCTTATGTCGGCAGTGTCCAACGTGAAACCTTTTGGTCTGCTGAACATGAGATTGCTGCAGTGGTGGCTCAAAACCAAGTGGTTCTCTCCTGGGGGAAACCGTTTCATATGATCAAGGTCATGTGGCAATGCCTTCATGCCTTAGTCCTATGAAAAAAAAAAAAAAAAAAAACTTGGTTGCTTTCCCAGGGGCCTGTGTTGAGAGCTCTTGGTCATCCCATTACGCTAACGATGGATGCATCCCTCACAGGCTAGGGAGCGATCAAGAGTGGTTGCTCTGCTCAGGGTCTGTGGCAAGACCTTGGCACATAAATCGCTTGGAGATGCTGGCGGAGTTTCAGTCTCTGAAACACTTCCTCTCAGAACTTAGAGTCCATCATGTACTTGTTCATTCTGACAACACATCGGTGGTCTCATATATAAATCATCAGGGGGGTCTGAGTGTAACAGACACACCAGGCTCCAGCACCCACCAATCACAGCGAGCACCTTCCCCTTGGTACTAATCACCGTCACCTGCATCTCATCATCACGCTCATCACCAGCACTACTTAAGACATTCACACACACAGTCACATTGTCCGGTCTCCTTCGCATTACAGGATACTTACCTCTATGCTTACCTCAAGGACTCCAGTCGATACCTACCTGTCTCCAGTGTCTCCGTGTTCCCCCCTGTGCTAAAAGTCTGTGTGTGAGTGTCTTCCGCCAGCATCATCTTCAGTATTCTCCAGTGATCTTCCTGCAAATACAAAGGACAGTATTATCATCCATTCATTCATTCATCTCAACTACCATTGCCATTTACTCACCTGTCGTCTGAATCCACTCTGTTTGTGTTCAATAAACCACCTTAACTTTTACCTGCTGTCTCCGTCTGGCTATATTGTAACACTGAGGTTGCGCCTGTTATACAAACTAACTCATCAGATTGTCCTGTGGGCCCAAGGGAGACTGCGTTCTATCAGGGCATTTTACATCCCAGGGTACCTAAATCAGGGAGCAGACATCCTGCTGAGATAGGGGCCAAGGCCCGGGGAATGGAGAATTCACCCCAAGGTTGTGGAGCTCCTATGGGAGAACTTTGGTCGAGCCAAAGTGGACCTGTTCACATCTCGAGAGATGACTCGGTGTCTACTATTGTTCTCAATGTCAAAAAATGTCCCTGATTGTTCTGCTTCCGGGAGTTCTGAAGAGAGTTCGCCAGGACGGGTCCGTCCTGTCACGATAACTACTTTTTGTTGTGTGATATATTGCCCATAAATAATTGCGATATGCGATATTATTGTCATTTTAAGACCATTTTATGCCACTGAATATATAATCATAATATAACAGCATAATAATGCAAGTAGGCCTACACACTTTCAAATGGCAATTAACTTAAATCTTAAGAATATTTAAATACTGGAATTGAAGCGTCAAAAAAATAATAGGTAGAAAAAGAAAAAAAAAAAACACTTACAAATGCACAAAAGGCACTTATATGTAGATTTTCCATCTACAGGTTTTTCCCTGACCTTATTTTCTCAGTATAGTAAGGGTGCACGCTTTTGTCAGATGTCCATATGAACAAAGACACAGATTTAGCAATCAGATAAGACCTGTTGAGGTATCAGTTTTTCTAGAGGCGTGTTTGAAAAACTTCTTTTAACTTGAGTGCCGCATCATACACGAGATGCTGCGAAAGACACGAGTGCAACAGTCAAACAAACATGGAAAACCTGAGCAGTGGAATGCAAAAACGCGTTCTCTATCAACACAAATTAGACACTCGCGACTGCCGCGTTCTGTGTGAAACTAGCTGTGAGCGTGCACCATTTCATATTTGCACCAGCGGATTGTGGAAACTGAGTGCATTTACACTTACTTTCTAAACTGTAGTTGTCAGGAAAACACTATGAGGACTCGAATGGCGCATTTTTCCACCTGTCGATGTCAGCTTTGAATGAAGGAGCTGCCTAAGCCCCACTTTTGCCTCGGAGAGCAGATGAGATGACAGAGGCAGCACAAACGTCAAAATGTTGGTGACATTTATTTTTGGGTAAACATAATGGGCAATATATCGCATCAGCAAAAATGATCGAGGTCATGTATACCATATATCATGCGATAAATCGATATATCGACTATCGCGACAGGCCTATTGCTAGTGGCCCCATTCGGCTGAGTATGATTTTCCGCAGGGTTATCCCCCTCCGGAAGGGGAGACACCCTTTTATTACTTGTTTCCTTCATGGGACTTTGAGACTCAGACCTGCAGTCCGCACGAGGGTGGGCCAATTATAGAAGTTTTTCTTTTTCGCTCGCTATTTCGTCTCTCAAGAGAATTGGAGACATTCAAGCCCTCTCTGTATCACCCTTGTGCCTGGAATTTGCGCTGGTATGGTAAAGTCTTTTCTTCACCCTAGGCCGGGTTATGTTCTAAAGGTTCATATTAATACTGTAAGACCTATCGTACTGCAGGCTTTCTGTCTTCCTCCCTTCCAGATGTCAGACCAGGAGAAACTGAATATGTTCTGCCCTGTGAGGGCTTTAGACGTGTATGTCCACAGAGCTGCCCTGTGGAGAAAATCAGAACAACTGTTCATTTGTTTCGGGTCACCTAGGAAAGGTTACCTTGCATCTAAGCAGAGGATGAGCAAGTGGGTGGTTGAGGCCATTTCACTTGTTTATGAGTTGTCTGGTCAGCCTTTACCTTTGGCTGTAGGAGCAGCTCGAAGCAGCTCCAGTTCCCATAAAAGGGGTCTCGAAGCAGCTGGAGTTCCCATGAAAGGGAACATCTCGGTTACGTATGAAACCTTAGTTTCCTGAGTAGGGAACGAGATGCTGCATTGACCTGCCATACTCCTGGCATGCCTGTGAGCGTCTTGCTTCAGGTGTATCAGAAGCTGAATGTGTGTGTTCTTGGGTAGGCATATAGTTTCCTGGTCAATGACATCACCCACCTATGACGTTCCATCACATCAGTGGACTGATTTTATACGTGCTTTATGACGCAATCACGCAAAGGTGTTCCCACAGCGTTTCTATGCAGTGTCTTGTTCCCTACTCAGAGATGTAAGGTTACATACGTAACCAAGACCTTCTTATAGCAACCATAAAACCATGGTATTGATTACAATCATACTGTTCAAGAGCTATGGAAACTTTAATTGGGGCAACACATTTAATTTAAGAGCTTTATAGCCTGGATCCCATGAATTGTGGATTTAATTAAAAGTAAAATAGTAAAATATTAAGTCAATAATTAACTGCCTGCAATATGTAACAGGCTGACAAACACCAACCCGTATATACCCAATAGGGGCAATAGACCCACCCAAGTTTTTCAACTAAATGAATAGATATAGGCACTGGTGCAGTACATGGTCTCTTTATTTATTATAAAATAAAAAATAAATAAATAAAAAAAAATCCTTAACCTACCCAATCAGCAAAATCAAAATAAAATACAAAACCAAAAACAAACTAAATACAAACAAAATGGCAACAATGAGGGCACCAAACTGGCTCACTTAGACTACAAGCCTTAGACTGGATGTAGCAGTCTCAGCTATTTCTACTACAACCATGAAAACTGGTGTAATATACAACCATCAAACAAATGAACCAATAGTGTTATCACTTCATCACACCACTCCCTGATAGCTGGGATCTCACCAAATACAAGGCCTCTAAAGTAGCCAAAAATAAATAAATAAATAAATGTTCACACAACAAAAATCAGTCAAATTAAAAAAAAAAAAAAAAAAAAAAAAACAAGACAAATATACAAACATTCAATACCGGGAAAAACAGTAGCTAAATGACGCAGTATACACTATGCACTTATACACTATGTACTTGTGCACTATGCACTCATCCATGTAGTGCGTGAATTGTATAAGGTTATTTTGTCATTTAACAACGGAGTCCGATCCTCCCTTCCCCTCCACTACGTAATTAAAGCTGCGACAGTTGAGTGCACGAAGTGTCCAACATTCCACACTTTGTTTTTTCCATTAATTTAGTGCATCATCCGGGTATTTAAAGTGCACTTTTTCTTTTTGGAATTTCAGTGTGAATGCACTACTCGCACTATTTATACTTAAAAACGTAATAGAATAGTGCACAAGTACACAAATTGGGACGCACCTAGTGGTCTAATATATGATCAGCTCCAAGTTAAGTCTACTAAAACACAATTACACATTTAAATACACTTACTTTCATACACTATATAAATATACAATTTAGATTTAGACCATACCTTTCAATTAATTATACTCTTATAAAATATTAAAACACAATATTCAGTTACCTCCACAATGTTTTCTATTTTAGACACATCATATCACAAGTTAAATGACCGTGCTGCCCAATTTGTTACTACAACGAAACAAAACACATGCTTAAGAACAAACAACGCACTGTTTATGGCACATAATAAATCAATCAACCTACCCAGGTATTATCAGCCACATGAACAGGGAAAGAGTCACAATAAGAGATGTACAGCTCCAAATCATTGACCGTGATGCCAGGTTTGTTGCTACAACAAAAACAAAGCATATGCGCTCCAGAACAAACAACACTCTACTTTTTGTACATAATAATTAAATTACCTACCCGGGTATCATCAGCAACACAAAGAGGGAAAAAGCATGATAAGAGACTTACAGCTCAAATCAGTGACCGTGATGGCAGGTTTGTTGCAACAACAGAACAAAACACATGCTCAAAAAACAAACAATATTTTGTTTATTGCACATAGTAAAGCATTGTATACAAATATAATGCAAAATGAATATTGTTTAACACATTCACTCTAACAAATGCTTTGGGTTTTTAATTTTGTCTCTCTTGTTAACTTATTTATTCAAATTTAAATGCCATAACCCCAGCAAAACATTAATGTGGTAGGCTGATTTTTTCCCCCAGTCCAGCTCTGATGATTCCCAAGCAAGAAGACTTTCTAATGATAAAACTATATTAAAAGTTGTATGCTCAAAAGTTGTTACTCTTTCTGGAAACCTTTATCTGTTGTAGCCTGGGATATTTATAATCCGAGCTGGATCATAGTTTCTGTAAAAAGAGGATGAAGAGTTTATTATCTTTAGGACATGTAAAATATCCACATTTGCACACTAGTGCCTGTATTTGGTGATTTAGTTGCAAAACTTAAATGAAAGAAACTTATCCAAGATGATGATGATGATGATTTAAACCAATTTGTTCTATCATTATAGATGGGAGAGAAAATAAAGAAAATGAATTTCTTTATTCAATTCTAACAGTGCTTGTTGCAAACAGCACCATAGACATAGAGGGCTTAAGAAAGCATTCCATAATTTAAAGGGGAGGCTCATGTGTCAATTTGTAACAAACAAATAAGTAGCTGGATTCATCTTTGTGCTCATTTCTTGTTTCCTTCTAGAATGGAGGGAGACACACTAACCTTAGCACATATAGTGGACAGTCAGTTACACAATATTGGATGTAAAGTGGATATAATAATGAGCTACATGGTTAAAGTATACACACACACATGTTTGGTTTTCATGTTTTATGGGGACATTCCATAGACAAAACTATTTTATATTGTACAAACTGTATATTCTACCTCCTAGTGCTAACCCTACCCCTAATCCTACCCCTCACAGAAAACGTAGGAGCATAACACAAAGCAGTCTTCATTAAATCCACAATGGATAAACAGAGAAATTGTAGGAGAACTCAGAATACTACCACAATGAGTTAATGAGACAGGACAATGAGGAAACACAGGGCTTATAAATGCAGGGAGTAATCATTAACACAAAACACCTGCACAGAATGATTAACTGATTCGTGATCTTGGAGACAAACTGGAACTCAGGCAGACACAAAGGGAAAAACAGAACATACTTGTGACACTATCTGAAGGGGTTTATAAGACAAATAATTTTTTTGCGAATATCAGGCAGGTTTAAAGCATAAACAAGGGGGTTCAGGATGGGTGGGATAATAAGAAACTCCAGTGAAAGGAAAACTGACAGCCCTGTAGGAAGTTCTAAATTCACAATTCGACTCAAAGTGACCTCAGAAATAATAGCAATTGAGAAATTCAAAAGGACCACTATGTGTGGAATACAAGTTTGAAATGCTTTGCTCTTGAACTGTGCTGAGCTTCTTTGACAAATGATAATAATTCTTATATAAGAATATAATATTAAACTTAAAGGTATTACAGTAGTTGTGATTAATATAACCAAGCCAAAAACATTATTAATTATTGTTTTTTCACAAGAAAGCTTGACTACTTCATAGTTGTGGCAGTACACTTTAAATAATTTGTTACCACAAATTTTCAGTTTTGTACTTAAAAAACCATTAATTGTAAGTAAAATCATTGGATAGGCCAGGTTTATAACTACTGAAACAGTCAAAAACCTTGGTGTAATTATGTTGTGGTATCGTAAGGGTTTACAGATTGCAACAAATCTGTCAAATGCCATTATCATTAATATCATATATTCATTTGCGGCATACATGAAAATGACAATACACTGTAAGACACATGCTTCAAGAGAGATTGAGTGTGTATCAGATAGCAAGTCTGTCAGTACTCTTGGGAAAAAGCCAGCAGTTCCAAACATAGAGTTGACAGACAAACACAAAATAAGAATATACATGGGCTGGTGTAAAGTCCTTTCCAGAAATATTGCAAGCATTATAAGGACATTAAATAATATGATAGCACAGTACAGCATAAATCCTAAACTGAAGAAACCATATCTTATGTACCCAAGATTTTCAAACAACATGAAGTAAAAATATGTCCCATTTTCCATTTTGCATTAGGCAGAGCTCCTTTATTGACCTGAAGAAGAAAGTACACAAAGTTTCTATGATTTTTAAATATCTTTACCACTTTGCATTATTAACTTGAGATATAGGAGTTATAACAATGAATATTAATTTCTGAATATTCTAATACATTTCTACATCAAGTAGCATTAGATGATGGATTATCAATGAATAGTATTATATAGTATATTATAAATACATTCACAAAAACTTAGATTAATATTTGCTGTGTATATATAATATGTGATTATGCATACACAAGAATTGTGTATGCATAATCTTCAGGTTTATTCAGTTTAACAAAATACTTGTGAGATGTCACATCAGGCAAATATTTCTATACCTTAAAACACACATTGCATATTGGAAATACCTTCTGTGATGCGCCGTGAAATGACCATTGTTGCTCATTTAATGTGCGAGAGAAATCACTATATGTGTTTTAGAGGAACTGTGGGTCATCATTATGATAGTGTTCTTATAGCATCCAACATGCCTCAGGAGGCCTCTCTGCTTTTTTGCATAAAGAGCACAAACCCCTCCTAAACCTTTATCTATTCTTTCTTTTTCTCTTTTTTTTTTTTTTTCTTTTTTGTCATTTTGCCTGTGCCAATTCCAAATGCATACATTTTGGCAGAAGTATGTATTTTTATTGGAATTTTAATATTTCGGCATCATTTCTTTCATAAATCCATTTTACACTAGGTAGGTACACAAAATAGATACATGTAGGAGTTTGAAAGCAAAAATTTCCTCAATGAAACCCAATAAAACTGCTATTATACTGCCATTTCTACCCGCACATGACATACAGTTGCAAGAAAAAGTATGTGAACCACTTGCAGAATCTGTGAAAATGTTAAGAATTTTAACAAAATAAGGGAGATAATACAAAATGCATGTTATTTTTTATTTAGTACTGTCCTGAGTAAGATATTTTACATAAAAGATGTTTACATATAATCCACAAGACAAAAAAAAAAAAAAAAATTAAAATAACCCCATTCATAAGTATGTGAACCACTGATTCTTAATACTGTGTGTGATTACCTGGATGATCTACAACTGTTTTTTTTTTTTTTTTTTTTTTTTTGTCATGGTTGTTCATGAGTCCCTGAGTTTGTCCTGAGCAGTTAAACTGAGCTATGTTCTTCAGAAAAAATCTCCAGGTCCTGCAGATTCTTCAGTTTTCCAGCATTTTTTGCATATTTGAACCCTTTACAGCAGTGACTGAATGATTTTGAGATCTGTCTTTTCACACTGAGGACAACTGAGGGACTCAAACATAACTTTTAAAAAAGGTTCAAGCATTCACTGATGCTCCAGAAAAAAGCATGATGTATTAATAGATGGGGGGTGAAAACATTTGAAATTTGAAGATCAAGGTAAATTGTATTTAATTTGTCTTCCGGGAAACATGCAAGTATCTTCTGTTGCTTCCGAAGGGCAGTACTAAATGAAAAAAAAAAAAAAAAAAAAAAAAAAATATATTCAAGCGAAATAGGAAATATTTGGACCTCTTCATCCTGTTCAAAAGTTTTCACCCCCCGACTCTTAATGCATCGTGTTTCCTTCTGGAGCATCAGGAATGTTTGAATTTATTTTTTAATAGCTGTGTTTGAGTCCCTCAGTTGTCCTCCATGTGAAAAGATGGATCTCAAAATCATTCAGTCACTGTTGTAAAGGGTTCAAATATGCAAAAGATGGTGGAAAACTGAATAATTTTTGGGACCTGGAGATTTTTTTCTGAAGAACAGTGCTCAGTTTAACTGCTCAGAATAAACAAGGGACTCATGACAAACATCACACAACAAAACAACAGCCATAGATCATCCAAACAGGTAACCAAACACAGTATTAAGAATCAATGGTTCACAAACTTTTGAACTGGGTCATTTTAATAAATTCAGCTATTTTTTTGTCTAATGGATTATATGTAAACATCTTTTATGTAAAATATCTTACTCAGGACAGTACGAAATAAAAAATAACATGCATTTTGTATGATCTCTCTTATTTGTTAAAATTTTTCACATTTTCACAGATTATCCAAGTGGTTCACAAACTTTTTTTTGCAACTGTACAAGAAAAAGAAAAAAAAAAAAAGTAAAGTGTGCACACGATTCTCACATTCTCTTTCTCGGTCCTCTGCCACTGGCAAAGCGCTCCATTGGATGAGGACATTTTTTCACTTGATAGTGGATAGTGCTCTTTTGGCTTTGAGCCAGGAAGAGCAGAATGTGGCTGTTAAGGGTGAAGAAATTTTATTGGAGCCCTCTCAGCCTTCCTGTCCCACATACAGATGGAGGTTATGGCCTGCACGACACAGAGATTCGATCTGCCTTGGAAAGGTGAAAAGCCATAGATCGCTCACAGTAGACTAGATGAGAGTGTTTTGGCTTGCCATAACTGCCTAGTTCCAGCGAGTCCAAAAATTAATAAAATTCATACTTGAGCAAAAATACAGATACCTTACAGCTAAAATGACTGATTTTTCAAGTAACCAATTTCAATGCAACTTGAGTAAAAGTCTCATCTGATTTTGACAGTATTTTACTCATAGGCCTACTGAATGTAGACTCAAAGATGCACTAGTCAAGATGTCATTCTCACCCACAAGCAAAAGATGGGGTTAAGGCTGAAAGGCAAGAAGAGTATACTTTCTCTAGCAAAGAGGACCACTTTTCTGGGCATGGTGTGGGATTCGGTGATGATACAGGTCCGAGACAGGGTAAGTCTCATACTAGTAGCCTCATTCTAGCCAGCCTCGTTCTGGCAAGTGTGGTTCTCAGACCTTGTATCCCTCGTCAGGGGGACCTTCTGTCTAAGGCAGGGGGCACAATCCTTAATCCCCGCCCAGAGTTGTGGAAGCTCTTGGTTAGACTCTGGTCTCTCAGCTGAGGTTAAGATCACACTTCACTCCAGAGCTCCCTACATGAGGAAACTGTATGCATTGAATTGGAGGGTTTTCACTTCATGGTGCAGAATTCGACAGCGGGACCCATGTAACTTCCCGCTTGGTACAGTGGGAAAGGTCCTGCAGGATAAATTTTCCACAGGGTCATCCCCTTCCAAACTGATGGACATACAGTGGGTATGGAAAGTATTCAGACCCCCTTAAATTTTTCACTCTTTGTTATATTGCAGCCATTTGCTAAAATCATTTAAGTTCTTTTTTTTTTTTTTCCTCATTAATGTACACACAGCACCCCATATTGACAGAAAAACACAGAATTGTTGACATTTTTGCAGATTTATTAAAAAAGAAAAACTGAAATATCACATGGTCCTAAGTGTTCAGACCCTTTGCTCAGTATTTAGTAGAAGCACCCTTTTGATCTAATACAGCCATGAGTCTTTTTGGGAAAGATGCAAGTTTTTCACACCTGGATTTGGGGATCCTCTGCCATTCCTCCTTGTAGATCCTCTCCATTTCTCCTTGTAGATCCTCTCCATTTCTGTCAGGTTGGATGGTAAACGTTGGTGGACAGCCATTTTTAGGTCTCTCCAGAGATGCTCAATTGGGTTTAAGTCAGGGCTCTGGCTGGGCCATTCAAGAACAGTCACGGAGTTGTTGTGAAGCCACTCCTTCGTTATTTTAGCTGTGTGCTTAGAGGCATTGTCTTGTTGGAAGGTAAACCTTCAGCCCAGTCTGAGGTCCTGAGCACTCTGGAGAAGGTTTTCATCCAGGATATCCCTGTACTTGGCCGCATTCATCTTTCCCTCGATTGCAACCAGTCGTCCTGTCCCTGCAGCTGAAAAACACCCCCACAGCATGAAGCTGCCACCACCATGCTTCACTGTTGGGACTGTATTGGACAGGTGATGAGCAGTGCCTGGTTTTCTCCACACATACCGCTTAGAATTAAGGCCAAAAAGTTCTATCTTGGTCACATCAGACCAGAGAATCTTATTTCTCACCATCTTGGAGTCCTTCAGGTGTTTTTTAGCAAACTCCATGCAGGCTTTCATGTGTCTTGCACTGAGGAAAGGCTTCCGTCAGGCCACTCTGCCATAAAGCCCCGACTGGTGGAGGGCTGCAGTGATGGTTGACTTGCTACACAGCCTTGCTACACAAATATATGAGTGTCACAGCAAAGGGTCTGAATACTTAGGACCATGTGATATTTCAGTTTTTCTTTTTTAATAAATCTGCAAAAATGTCAACAATTCTGTGTTTTTCTGTCAATATGGGGTGCTGTGTGTAAATTAATGAGGGAAAAAAATGAACTTAAATGATTTTAGCAAATGGCTGCAATATAACAAAGAGTGAAAAATTTAAGGGGTCTGAATACTTTCCGTACCCACTGTACCTGCCGAACAAGTCACTTTGGGTGGTGTATCCCTGGGGAGAATCCTGTTGGTGACACATTTCCTTCATGGTGCCTTGAGGCTGAGGCCTTAATGAAACACTAGAGTGGTGGCCTGGGACCTGACCATTGTGCTAGAAGGTCTATTTATGCCTCCCTTTGAGCCTATTGAGACTGTTCCAGAAGAGTTTCTGACCCTGAACAAAGTGTTCCTGTCTCTTTTACAGAGTTGGAGACCTCCAAGCCCTGTCTGTGTCCCCTACATGTCTTGAGTTTGCACCAGGGATGGTTAAGACATTCCCATACCCTAGGTCAGGCTATGTCTTTAGGGTGCCTACCAATGTGCCACAGCCTATAATTTTGCAGACCTTTTGCCCTTCTCCTTTCAGAGGTTAGGATCCGGGGTGCTTCTCAATATCCCTCCTCATTTCCTCGTTTCCTCGGCAAAACTTATTTTGTTTTTGTTTTTTGGCGCACCAAAAATATTCTCGTGACTTTATAATATTAATATTGAACCACTGTACTTACAAAATAAAAAACAAAACAAAAACAAAATAAATCAAACAAAACAAAATAAACAGAAAATAGTACAAACTTGTTAAAGTGATTCTTTTGAACAGGTATTAACCTAGTCATTATTAAAAACATTATTTTAGCTAAAGTATTTGTATGAATTCTGTGTGCCCCCCTCACCACCTCATACATTTATAAGATTTTATACAAAATTAACCACTTTTATGATTTATTTTCACACAAAATCTGTTGCTTTATCAATGTTCAATACAAACATATATATTTTCCCTGCAATGATATACTTTGAGAGTAGTGAAAAGCACATTTTTTTCTTAAGGTGTGCCTTTAGCCCCGTTGTACCCTATAAATCCTCCCAAAAAAGCAGGAACAAGAAGAAAGACACAATACAAGCCAACACACACACCTGGTGCAGAGAGTAATCAAAACATGTTGCTGCAGTAATAGACATAGATAATCCTCACACAGAGATGACAGGAAGACAATAGAACAATAAAGCCTCCCAAACAAGTGGATCTATCGCCAAGACATATGTACTGCTGTTCCTCTGAGGAGCCATGAAAACTGCATGTTTGCTATCTACTGTATGTATGCCTGGAAGTGCTTTTTTTGAAATGGCTTAACCCTTTAACACGTACGATCACACCGGTGTGATCAGTCTTGTCTGGCCCCAGGAGCGTACGATCACACCGGTGTGATTAGAACGTTCAGTGCATCGCGTGATCAACTGCCAAATTCAAATGTGCGTGCGCGCTTTGGCTGGTGCTAAACCATATTATTGTGAATATTTTGAATAACAAAGGAAAAATTAAATGAAAGCAGATTATCATTCATACAGTGCTGCGGTGTGTCACATAACAAGCAATGACGCGTCACCATGGAAACCATAAAGTGATACGTTCTAAATAACGGTCGCTTCAAAAAACTCACGCTGGGGGGTCAGCCAGAATATTTAAAACTTACGTGCGAAAGGGTTAGCAAATGGACTATGCTATGTGGGCCTGGGCCTGCTTTGCCAAATGGCTTAAAAGGTTAATTCACCCAAAAATGAAAATAATGTCATTTATTACTCTCCCTCATGTCGTTCTACACCAGTAAGACCTTCAGAACACAAATTAAGATATTTTTGATGAAATCCGATGGCTCAGTGAGGCCTCTATTGCCAGCAAGTTAATTTACACTTTGTGGCAGAACAAATCTGATTGCCAATTGATTATTTATTTATTTTATATTATGCTGTTGACCAATTAGAAGAAGTGGATACTTTGTGATGAACTATTTAAGGAGGGGTATTTTCACGTGAATGGAAGTGGAAGTGAATGGAAGAACCTGAAGGAACGTGAACGGAAGTGACTGGTGATGTGTGCACTGTGTGAAGTCTCAAAGCTATGGAAATGTGTGCTGACTGAACGATGGGGGAAATGTGTGCTGACTGAACGATGGGAGAAGTTGTGTGCTTTGGTATGAGAAATGAGTTTGTGACGGTATGAATGAGGTAAGGCTGGTGATTGACGCTCATGAGCACCAATCAGCAGCGAGTGGGCACTATTTCAGGGCTGGTTGGTTGCAGCCTGGGATGCGTCACGCCCGGATCCTCCCCCTTTTTCTGTTTTGTTTCAGCGGTTTCAGGTATGTGCTGTTAGCACGTAGCATTTTGTTAACGGTTTATTATTGCTTTGTTGCACTAATAGCTTGCTTGTTGTACACCAGCCTGTCTTTTCATCGGTTTGTGTGTTTCTCCGGATGCTGTTTTGGATGCGATTACTGCCCTCCTTTCAGGTATGAGGAAGTTTTATTGTAAGCTAGGTCTCGTTTCACTGAGGGGCGGGTGGTTTGATTAATGTGCAGTCCCTGTACTTCAGTTTTACCAGCGGGTTATTTGAAGGCTGTGTATCCTGAGCAGTGAACTGATTATAAAACTCGTCTATCCGCATTTGGTAAGTTTTGTTGGGTTTACGGGGGGAATTTCGGCGTGTGATTGTGCAATTAATAGTAACCCTGTTTTGTGTTTGTATCATTCACGCATGCTATAGGATTCTCCCTTTCGTCCTGGGCGATTATTATTGCAGCTCGGTTCTGTCTTCGCAGCGCGCAGAGCGAACGATATCGGATTACAACTATTTAAAGGGACTTCTGCTGCTGCCGTCTGGTTTCTGTGATTTGGTTTAACTGACCTTTTTTTGGTTTATTTTGGGGTGGACGATCGTACATTTATTGGGGCTGGCCTAAGGACGACGTGGCCGCTCCTTCGAGTCCTGTTTTCCTCAAACTTTTAATAGTTTTTCGTTTATTTTTGTGTTTCTTTTGCAGATTTGTATACGGTGACTTGTACTGTGCTGTGGTGACTGTTGCCCATCGTGTTACGGTGGAATTGTGACTGTAATTTGCTTTTCATTTATTTCTGTTTGAGATTTATTTATTTTGTTTTTGCTTTCTTTCAGGAGCTGGGGTCCCACGGGTGAAAGACCTTTTTGTGGTGGTGGTGCTGCTTCAACGTTTGCCGTGTGACACTTTTGAAGTGTACGAGTGTGTGATCTGAGTTCACGGTGGGGTGTGTGTGGAAGTGTGCTTTTGGATAACTAGCGCTGGTGATCACTCCGGTGGGTAACCCCAGCCCTGTAATTATATTATATTGTTTAGTTTATTTGGAAGTTGTGTAAATTGGTTTTGTTTAATGTTTCTTCTTTCTGGTTGTTTGTTTTTGTTATTTGTGTAATTGTCTGTCACTGGACCTTTTTACCAGTGAGGACACTTCCTTTTTGTTAAGGTTGTTTTTGTAATTTGGTATAATTTAAGTTTGTGATTATTTTTGTGTGCTTTTTTTTTTTTTTTTTTTTTTTTTTTTAAATTTCGTTTTGTGTAAATTTATTTTGCAGTGTCACTGAGAGAGAGCTGTTATGAATGGTACTATATCATTGAGTCTATTTTAAGTGATTTTTCTATCTTGAATTCAAGTTGTGAATAAATTTTTGTATTTTTATATGATGCCCACGTTTCCTGCCTACATTCCTTTTTAAGAGAATCGAACCTGTGTGACCTAATAACAAACTTTGGGGTTTATTTATATTTCCTGGGTGAAACCCTCCCAGGTGGCGTAGTCGAATTTTCTACAAGTAGTCAAACTTGAGCTTGTGTGTGCGTTAACCTGTACCGCTTTCTCGCCACAAGTTCGCTGGGGAGGAAAAAGTGAGGGGAAAGAAGTGAGCAGTGATCAGACTGTGTGGCTTAGGCTTTCCTGGGGCTGGATGCCGTGACGGTGTGATCGAGAGTGCAGCTGGGACGCGAAGACGCAAACTCTTTATTTCGGCTGGGGGCAAGGGCACATGCCTTGGATTATGCCTCATTGAATGTTCTCCTGGTCTGTGCTGCGAATGTAGCTCTAGTTACTTACCTGATACTTCATCAGAAGAAGACCAGTGGCACAGGGTACAAACTTGACACACACACATTACATGCACACACTACACACATCAAACAAACAGACATGCCACCCCCACACATACACATTTTTGGGGGGATTTGCTTGGCTTTAATGTGGAGGGGGGGAAAAAACACAGTTTGAAAGCGGAACTGACTTGTAAATTCCATAAGTGAATGGGTTTGCTTTGACGAAGTTCAATTGTATTCATTCATGTTTTGAGTAATTGTGTTCAATCATGACTGAGACTAAGCACATACCAATGTATGTGAAATCACGAGTGAGCAAATGCCATTTCTGCCTTCAGTCGAGTTGTGGTTTTGCACTTTTTAGAGTTTTTGTCTTTGTTGCTTAGGCCTATTTGTGTTTTTGTTTTGATTTGTTTTTCCCTTTGACCTGAGGCCCGTTTCAATAAGGAGGTTCAACCAACTCTGAGTTAAAACTTGAACTCTGAGTTGATTTACCCTGAAATGGGAAACTCTGAGTTTTCTGTTTCAGAACAGCTGAATTCAGTTAGTTCAGTTGACTCTGAGTAGGTTGACTCTGAGTTAAGCGCGTGCACCACGACTATGAAAAGCCATCACCAATGGAGCTCCGATATTACGTCTGACCATGGCAACATACTTCTGAGTCAATGCAAGCTTAATTTTTATCATTGTTATAATATCAGAGGTGAAAACTGGTAGAATGGTAAGTTATTGAACTTATATTCATTGTCATGGTATCCCACATGCAAAAAAAGAAGAAACAAATAATAATTTAACAGGATGCAATAATGTAAATGATTTTATCATTATTCGTTAGGCAAATTACTTCCACTTTTAGAACATTTTCTTCATTTTATTGAAAATAAATGCCTTTCTGATGTGAAATGTGTTGGGAAAAGGGAAAAAAGCGAGCTCAGCAGATGGCAGCAATACATTTTTTCAAATTTTTGCTTTAAAATTTTTCAAAACGATTACAAATCATTATTAGAGTCATTTTTAAATTTATTATGTATGAAAGTCAGGCTAAATTCAAATAGTTAAATACATATCGAAGGAACACAAAAATAAGTGTAAACCTGCATCATTTAATGTTTTCATATAAAATAAATAAATAAACAGCAAATTCTTGTAATATGGCTGAAAAGGACAAAACCTACTAGCTATAATATTTTTGACATTGCTTTCAATGAAATAAAACAATTTTCATAATACAAGTTGTTTCAATAAGTCTAGGGTTAGAATATTTAACATAATAAAAATCTTTGTGACTTACTCAATCAGATATTTCCACTTCTTTTTTGAAAAACACCCTCATGACTTGCTTCCGTAGTCTTGTCAGATTTAGTCCATAAATGAGGGGGTTTAAAATAGGTGGTATGAGTAAAAATTCTAGAGCCATGAAATTACGTAAATCTTGCGGCAAATTCTTTGAACCATAACGAGTGTACAGCACGTCAAACAGTAATGCACGGTCACATTGAGCAGTGCAAGAAGATGTGGTACGCATGTTTGTATGAATTTATGCTTGCCCTCTTTTGACTTTCTGCATTTTCCAATCAAGTGAATGTATGAGCAAAATATCAATACTGCATGTCCAAAATATATAATAATGATTACATACCCAATCACATTATTTACTGTTGTAGAAACACAGGAAAGTTTAACCACTGACCAATTCTCACAATATAGCTTTTCAATACTAGAACCACATAATTTCAGTCTTGATGTTAACACAATTAAAACACACATGCAAAAAAATGGAGAAAGCCAGCAGAAAAGGATACATTCAAGAACCCTTTGATTGGTCATTATTGAATGATACTCCAGTGGTCTACATATTGCCACATATCTGTCATATGCCATCACTGTTAATGTTGAAAAATCACACAGAACAGATGAATAAATGACAAATATCTGAAGCAGACATCCAGCATAAGAAATCATATGATACTGGGATAATAAATCATACATGAATTTAGGGTAGAATCCAGAAGTGCCAAAAAGTCCATTTATACACAAATTACAGATGAAGACATACATTGGCTCATGAAGCCTCTTATGCGAGATTACAGTGTAAATTATGGTTACATTGCACAACACAATTAATGGATAATACAATGCAGTCAAAGAAAAAAACACAAATCTGTTTCCCATCATTTCATTCAGTCCAGAGAGTGTAAATACTAAGAAAAAGGATTCATTCTCTAGTGGTGGCTGCATCTGGAATGATATGCAAAGTCTTGTCAAAGTGATATCTTTATGAATTTAATGTAATAAAATTGGATCATTTTAAATTATCAGATAGTCAGCTATCCACTCCCGTTATCTAAATGAAATACATTTAATGCTCTAAAGGTAGTATATGCTGGTTCTTCAAAGACATAACTAATGAAATAATTAAAATCTTACCACAATCTCTTTTTGTATGTTTGACAGAGTGTTGTGTGAAAGGTTGATCTGGGGATATATATATGGAGACTGGTCTCATGCTAATTGCCTTGTTTGTGAACACGTGCCACCCTTTTTTTTTTTTTTTTTTTTTTTTTTTAAAGATATTTCAGTCTATACTAAACATGTCATTAAAGTAATATGCAAATAAGCAATTGTCTATATAAAATGTAATCACATTATATTATTAATTATTGGAAATAAAAATCCCCAGATCATAAAACCCAGATCTTTTAGTAAAGCGATAATTGCTTGTGCTATGTATAAGTCTAGCTGTGTTGTAATAATCACATTATATATTTCACATTGTATTTATTTAATTATTTTCCCTGCAAGATGCATTGTTTTTGTAAATTTCATGTTAGAAAATATTTTCATTCCAGGATTTTCATTAGAATCACATGTAAGGCATTAATCGTAAGGAGCCAACATTATATACACAATCATGTGAAAAAGAAAGCACACCCTTTTGAATTCTATGGTTTTATATATCAGGACAATAAAAAAATCATCTGGTCCTTGTCAGGTCTAAAATTTAGGTAAATACAACCTCAGATGAACAACAACACATGACATTAAACTGTGTCATGGTTTATTTAACAAAAACTAGGCCAAAATGGAGAAGCCATGTGTGACAAACTTTGTACACCCTTGCTGCTTCCATTAGAATTAAGAGGGTAGCAGCCAGGTGCTGTTAATCAAATGCCCTTGATTATTTGATAATCAGCAAGAATGACCAACCAATTTGCTGGTCTAGACTCTAGAGCATTCGGGTGTGTGTTAACATGATGCCAAGGAGGAAAGGTCTTAGAGAAGCAATTGTTGCTGCCCATCAGTCTGGGAAGGGTTACAAGGCCATTTCCAAACTATTTGAAGTCCACCATCCTACAGTGAGGACGATTATTCAAAAGTGGAAAACATTCCAGACAGTTGCCAATCTTCCCAGGCGTGGTCGTCCCAGCAAATTCAAGGCAAAAACCCAAGGTCAGACCATGCAATGCTCAGAGAAACTGCAAAAAAAACCAAGAACTACACCTCAGACTCTACAAGCTTCAGTTAGCATGTTAAATGTTTAAGTTCATGACAGTACAATTAGAAAGAGACAGGACAAGTATGGCTTGTTTAGAAAGGTTGCCAGGAGAAAGTCTGTTCTCTATATATATGGCAGCATGGCTTAGGTTTGCAAAGTTACATCTGAACAAACCACAAGACTTCTAGAGCGGGCTCGGCGACAGGAGCGGAGTCTGTGACTGGAGAGGAGTCTGTGACTGGAGAAATTGGTTCTGACCAGAAGTCTATAAGCCACTGGTCCTTTTCTGGTGAAGGCTCCTGCGTGGCGGTGGCCATTATGAGCGAGAGCTCAGGTGTGGCAGTGGCCATTTTCCTATGAGGCTCTGAAGAGACAGCAGTCATCTTGTGATGCGGCTCAGGCGAGGCGGCAGCCATCTTGTACCGAGGCTTTGAAGTGGCGGTGGCCACTTTGCAATGTGGCTCAGGCGTGGCGGCAGCAATCTTGCACCGAGGCTTTGACGTGGTGGCGGCCATTTTACCCCGAGGCTGAGGTGGTGGTGGCCATTTTGTGATCTCTGGTATATTCAGGCAGGCAGGAATGGACAGAGACATTGGAGGGGTATGTGGAAGGAACCGGCAGAAGGTGAGCTGACCAGGCCACATGTGTTTCTGATGGGGCTGGACAAGGAGGATACATTTTCACTAGAACGTCTACTTCAAAATTAGAACCATTCAAATAGAGAATCAGATTACAGTATTTCACAATTGCTAAAACACTAAAATCCATTTTCAAAACCAAAGTTGCAAGTGTACAAACCACTTTATTGATTGAATCACACAGTTTGCAGAACTTTAAACACTTATCATGTGGTTAGACACAACAAGCAAATCGGAATCACTCTTTGTGCAAAACTGTAAACACATTGTCATTCACAAAGCACATGTAATCATCGGTAACACACAAGCACTCAAAATTGAACACACCTGTTTCAAATCAGTAATGTGTTGCACCTAATCAGTAATCAGGATATAAAGCCATGTTAAATCCAAATGGCATGTGTGATTTTCACAATGAAGGGCAGGAGAGAAGGAGCAAGTGGAGGAGGAGGAGGAGGAGGAGGAGGAGGAGGAGGAGGAGGAGGAGGAGGAGGAGGAGGAGGAGGAGGAGGAGGAAGAAGAAGAAGAAGAAGAAGAAGAAGAAGAAGAAGAACAGGAACAAGAGCCATCATTTCCAATGAAATTAGAGCAACAATCATACACCATGTTCTGGTTCATGGAATGAGTATGAGGGAAGCAGGACTGTGTGTTCAACCAAATATAAGCAGGTTCTCTGTGGCCTTCATTGTCAGGACATTCATAGAAGAGAACAGGTAAGTGTACTATCATTTGTGGTCCCTCAAACTTACAGTACAGTATGTACAGTTGTGGAATGTCTCAGAAAATTACTGTAACATATCTCTAAAAATTGGTCCTTTTCTTGCAGTGATATACTTATATAATAGTATTTTATGTATTGTACATATTTGGTGACATTTCAATGCATTAGGCCTGTCTGTACAATTCTAACAAGAGGTTTTATTTGATAAAACTGAAAGACTGCCACATGCCGGTGGAAGGAGACGTATGTTCTCACAACAGCAGGAGACCATTATTGTCAATATGGTCCTTCAAAATATCTCATTCGTCTGCGTGAAATACAACAGCGAGTTGAGGAAGACAACGTGAATTTTGAAGGAATCAACAGTGTGAGTCTCTCCACAATTGACCGTGTCCTGAAACGCAACCTGATAAGTCTCGAACAAGCCTACAGAGTACCATTTGAGAGAAATTCTGAAAGGGTAAAAGAGCTACGATATCAATATGTACAAATAAGTAATCATGTCCAGCGATTATACAGCATTGAGTTACTGTACATCTTTACTGTGTTGAATGTAATGTAGCACATGTATACAGAGGCATGAAGCCTGGAATGCTATGTCATTTACGTTACTTCAAAAATTAATTTTCGTTAATTTCTATAGAGAATGTTTCAACTGGATTCCATGGAGAGGCCTCATGAGTGCATCTTCTTGGATGAAGCTGGCTTCAATCTCACCAAGAGGAGAAGGAGAGGGCGCAACATTATTGGTCAACGTGCCATTGTAGAGTTACCAGGGCAGCGTGGTGGCAACGTGACCATATGTGCTGCCATCAGCAGCTACGGGGTTATTCACCACCATGTGACTTTAGGGCCTTACAACACTGCCCATCTTCTAACATTTCTGGATGCTCTACAGGAAGCACTACTGAGACGTGAACAGAGAGGTGATGTGCAGGCAGAGCATCCCATGTATGTGGTAATCTGGGACAATGTGAACTTTCACCGTGGTCCTAGAATTCATGAGTGGTTTGAAAATAACCCACGTTTTATAAATGTGTGCCTCCCACCATACTCGCCCTTCCTTAATCCCATTGAAGAATTTTTTTATGCATGGAGGTGGAAGGTCTATGACAGAAATCCTTATGCACAGGAAAATCTCCTTCAGTCAATGGATGCAGCATGTGACAACATTGGAGTGGAAGCAATTCAAGGTTGGATTCGGCATGCTAAAGGATTCTTTCCCCGTTGTTTAGCAAGGGACAGGATTGCCTGTGACGTTGATGAGGTCCTGTGGCCTGACCATGCCCAGAGGCATGATGCTGAGGCAGAATGATTTCAAGACATTGCTTACTATCGATCTGTTGCATATTTAGTTTGTGACTACATTTTATGTGTGCAAGTACTTAATAATAAAAAAATTTTTTTTCCCTGCTCTGCCCTGAGTGCAGTGTTTTGCATTTATCTCTGTAGTGTGTAATGACTGCTGTGTAGTGTTTATGCATTAGCTGGATGTGTGTGTTATTTGAAAACAGTGTTTGGTTTTGGGTAAAGATAACATAGTTCTGAAGCAATTATTTGATATAGTAAGACAAGTCAAAGATTTTGACAATGTAGCTTAAGTTTGGTGATTCGTGTTTAAGGTTTTGAGAAAGTGAGAGAAACATTCAAAAAAAGTGTTTTAGCAATTCAGAAATACTGTAATAGACTCGACTAGAGAGAAATAACAGGAAGGTTCGCTATAGCAAATAGTATCCTTGTCCAGACCCATCAGAAAGCATGCATTAAGAGGAGCATCTGGCCAGCCCACCAAACAAGAGAGCTCGGAAAACTCCTCCACATACCTCTCCAGCGGACGACCATCCTGCCGGAGACTCCACAAGCGGTCCACCGCTGAGATGGTGATGTTGGGTCAGCTGGAGAGATTGGGAGGAGGAAGAGACCCATGATGCTGTCGTCCTTATGGTGTTGATCTGTTCTTCTGTTACGGACAGAGGAGATCGGAGACAACGGGAAACAGGTAGGTGGTGTTTATTGGACATACAGCATAAACAGTGAAGCAGGTGAGGGAATAAGCAGATGGGTCGACTGATACTGTCCTTTGTGCAGAAAGGATGATGAATGGGAGACACACAAACAAAGCCACAGGATCACAAGAGGAGACAGGAAACAAGGAAGACGTTGGAGTAGTCAAACTAGGGTCCTTGTGGTAAGCATAAGAAAGTCCTTTTGCAAACGAGAACGGACAATGAACTGACCTGGGGTGCGTTTCCCAAAGCGAACTATGGTCGCAAGTTCCGTCGTTACCAATAGAGTTCAATGGGACTTACGACCATGGTTCACCAACGATGCTTTCGGGAAACGCACCCCTGAGTGTGAGCCTTAAGTAGTGTTGGGGTGATGAGGAGATGACTTGCAGGTGTGGGTGATGGCTGAGTGGTGGAGTGAGTGCAGGTGTGGGCCAGGAAGGATCATGGGAAATGGAGTCCGGGAATGATGGGAACTGTAACAAAAGGTGGCTCTACAAGCAATTAAATCATAGGGTGCTCTTAGTTTGTCACACATGGCTTCTCCATTTTTACTTTATTCTTGTTAAATAAATAATGACACAGTGTAATATGTCTCATGTGTCCTTGTCGAATTGAATTGATACCTTGGGAAAAACCATGGGAATTCAAAAGGGTGTACTTCCTTTAGGCCAGAGCAGAGATTTTAAATTATTGAATTAAGTGCCAATATTACAAGCAGTTGAGTAAATGCAGTGCAAAACTAATTGCAAAACTATTGATGGGCCTCCATAGCTGACAAAAATGTAAAAATAAATAGAAGAAAATATAATACTGTCATTTTGTTTTAAGTCTTGACCAAGTTGGTGCTCTCAATGTATCTATTCACGAACTATGGAAGTTCAATAATATAATCCTTAAAGGATTAGTTCACTTTCAAATGAAAATTAACCCAAGCTTTACTTACCCTCAAGCCATCCTAGGTGTATATGACTTTCTTTTTTCTGATGAACACAATCTGAGAAATATTCATAAATATCCTGACGCATCGAGCTTTATAATGGCAGTGAACAGGGGTCACAAGTATGAGCTGAAGAAAGTGTCTCCATCCACATCCATCCATCATAAACGTACTCCACAATGCTCCAGGGGGTTAATAAATGCCTTCTGAAGTGAAGCGATGCGTTTATGAAGTAAAATACCTAGCTTCCACCAGACCGCTTTCCGTGTTGAAGTTATGAAGAAAGTGTAAACTGGCGTTGCGTCCGTTAGGGAAAGTGTAGGACGTAGCGTAACGCAGAGTAAGCTTTTTGAACTGCAAGAGTTTTACACTTTCTTCGTACGTTGAATACGGAAGGTGGAATTGCTGATTATAATAAAATATAATGTAATGTAATATAATATCATATAATATAATATCAGGAAAAATGTTTAAGAAAAGCAATTATTCAGTGTCTATATAGAGAGAAATTTGTTTGAAAATGTAAAAGGTTGAGTGAAAAGAGTTTTGAGTTAAGAGTTTTATTCTTTCACAAGGGATTTATGAATTTAGAGAGGTGTGGAATTACTCAGGCAACATTAAAATGAAAGAATATAATGTAATGTAAGAGACAAAAAATAGTCATTTCAATCTGATCTTATGAAAAAACTATTTTCCCATATTAAAGGATTAGTCCACTTTTAAATAAACTTTTCCTGATAATTTACTCACCTCCATGTCATCCAAGATGTTCATATCTTTCTTTTGTCAGTCGAAAAGAAATTAAGGTTTTTGATGAAAACATTCCAGGATTTTTCTCTATATAGGGGACTTCAATGTCCTCCAGATGGTTGAAGGTCAAAATTACAGTTTCAGTGCAGCTTCAAAGGGCTTTAAACGATACCAGACGAGGAATAAGGGTCTTATCTAGCGAAACGATCGGTCATTTTCTAAAAAAAATACAATCGTTTATGCTTTATAAACACAAAATATCACCTTGAACGTACTTCCTGTTTCCGCATTCTTCAAAAGGCTTACGCTGTATGTCCTATTCCTTCCCTATTCAACTTACGGAAAAAAACGTAACTGGCGCCGCGTTCGTTCCGTAAGTAGAATAGGCTTACAACCTGGGTTAGGTTAGGTGCTTCCACATCAGTGTTATTCAATTATCATTTCCCTCTGATTTTAGGGATAAGTTATGGGTAGGGTTAGGTTTAGGGGTTGGGAAAAGTTTAGGACTAAATTTTCGGATAGAAATGTTGTTCCAGGATCAACAAATTACAGTAGTCAACATTTGAAGTGGATCAAAACCTTTCATCAAAGTTGTCCTAAAACCTTCCTCTTAGGACAACTTAGTTCTTAGGACAACTTTGATGAGCTTTTTTGATCCACTTCAAATGTTGACTACTATATGTTGATCCAGGAACATGTCTTGCTTGGCAAAATCACGGTGACCGTGGGCCTCCTCTGATTTTCCACACAATCAAAAGACAGGCAACGTAGGTGATTTGGACACTGTAAAATTGGCTGTAGGTTTGTGTGTATGTGTGTGTGTTCTTGTATACATGGTTTATGAGGACACAAATGTGTATAATGGGTATTACAATGTAAACATAGTTTATGAGGACACTTCCTGTGTCCTTGTAAACAAAATGGCTTAAAAATCATACTAAACAGTGTTTTTTTGAAATTCAAATAATGCAAACAGTTTTCTGCGATGGGTAGGTTTAAGGGTAGGGGTAGTGTAGGGGGATAGAAAATACAGTTTCTACAGTATAAAAACTATTACATCTATGGAGAGTCCCTGTAAACCACATATACAAGTGTGTGTTGTGTTGTGTTGTGTTGTGTTGTGTTGTGTTGTGTTGTGTGTGTGTGTGTGTGTGTGCGTGCGCATATCTGGTATTCCCTACATTATGGGGACCAAATGTCCCCACACGAGATAGCCCTGGGATAAGGTTAGCTAGTAATTCATATGTTATAAGCAATGTCAGAAATGTTAACAATAGGCTAATAATCTCAGTCAACTTTTAAATTATGTTGAAAGAAATCTATAGAAAGGTTTTAAAACGTTCAAGAAGAGACATTTGGAAAGGAAATGTATGATGGTTCTTGTTTAACTCATAGCTAACAACTGAAATCATCGGTGCAATGGACCAAATGATGTAATTCATATGGGGCCCCATATGGCCTAATTTGACTTTAATAAACATGGTTGTTACAGGTCATTATACTGTCATATTGCCTTAGTCCTTATACCCAGAAGGCCTCTCTGTCCAGAACTGCTCTCAGTGGGATAAGTGAACAGATAATTATCTTGTAATGACAACACTTTAATTAAACCCCACTGACCATACAATTAGACTTAGATCCCTTCAGGCTGATCAAAGCTTTTAGTGACCTCTAAAAACATTCAACCATATAGATCTATGGAAATTGTTTATTTTCAAAACAAAACCTATTCTATTTTAAACCATCTGAACTCTAATTCATACACTTCTTTCAGATAGCTCGCAAAGCTATCAAACACAAGCAATATAGCCTTAACATATTAGGCAAGGCAAGTTTATTTATATAGCACATTTCATACAAAATGGTAATCAAACGTGCTTTACATAAAAGGAAACAAATACAGTGGGTACGGAAAGTATTCAGACCCCCTTAAATTTTTCACTCTTTGTTATATTGCAGCCATTTGCTAAAATCATTTAAGTTCATTTTTTCCCCTCATTAATGTACACACAGCACCCCATACTGACAGGAAAACACAGAATTGTTGACATTTTTGCAGATTTATTAAAAAAGATAAACTGAAATATCACATGGTCCTAAGTGTTCAGACCCTTTGCTCAGTATTTAGTTGAAGCACCCTTTTGATCTAATACAGCCATGAGTCTTTTTGGTAAGATGCAACAAGTTTATCACACCTGGATTTGGGGATCCTCTGCCATTCCTCCTTGCAGATTCTCTCCAGTTCTGTCAGGTTGGATGGTAAATGTTGGTGCACAGCCATTTTTAGGCCTGAGAGATGCTCAATTGGGTTTAAGTCAGGGCTCTCTGGGCCATTCAAGAACAGTCACGGAGTTGTTGTGAAGCCACTCCTTCGTTATTTTAGCTGTGTGCTTAGAGGCATTGTCTTGTTGGAAGGTAAACCTTCGGCCCAGTCTGAGGTCCTGAGCACTCTGGAGAAGGTTTTCGTCCAGGATATCCCTGTACTTGGCCGCATTCATCTTTCCCTCGATTGCTACCAGTTGTCCTGTCCCTGCAGCTGAAAAACACCCCCGTCATGGTGGAGGGCTGCAGTGATGGTTGACTTTCTACAACTTTCTCCCATCTCCCGACTGTATCTCTGGAGCTCAGCCACAGTGATCTGTGGGTTCTTCTTTACCTCTCTCACCAAGGCTCTTCTCCCCCGATAGCTCAGTTTGGCCGGACGGCCAGCTCTAGGAAGGGTTCTGGTCATCCCAAACATCTTCCATTTAAGGATTATGGAGGCAACTGTGCTCTTAGGAACCTTAAGTGCAGCAGAAATTTTTTTGTAACCTTGGTGTAGATCCATCTCAAAGATGATATTTTTAATAAATCTGCAAAAATGTCAACAATTCTGTGTTTTTCTGTCAATATGGGGTGCTGTGTGTACATTAATGAGGAAAAATGAACTTAAATGATTTTAGCAAATGGCTGCAATATAACAAAGAGTGAAAAATTTAAGGGGGTCTAAATACTTTCCGTACCCACTGTACATAAGAATAAAAATGGAATGCATAAGAAATAAAAATAACAATAAAAGCAGAGAATACCCCTATCTGGATGGAAGAGTCAGGGAGATTCAGTCAGAATATTTGTCAGGTAGCTGTGTGTTTAAACAGTACTGTTGCAGACAAATCTTCCTGGAACCACCAGGGCTAACTCAACTTTGTTGTCCGTCAGAGCGGATTCAAACAGATCTATCCATCAGAGTGGATCTAAACGGATCTCCCTTGCGCCGGAGGCAGTAAAAATATGGTAACACTTTACAATAAGGTTGTATTAGTTAACATTAGTTAATGCATTAGTTAACATTAAATAACCATGAACAACACCTCTGTTCAGCATTAGTTAATGTTTGTTAACGTTAACTCACGCATATATGAATGCATCTACTCATGTTAACAGTGCAAGTAGTTAACATTAGTTAATGCATTAGATAATATGAAATAATGGACAATGCCTGTAAATAGCCTTATAATGTTTTAAGGTTAACTTACTGTACATGTTTACATTAATTTATGTAGCAGCTGACACACTAAGAGTGAACATTTCTAACTCATCTACCCTAAAGGTAAAAATGCCATTGTGTACCTTATCAGCATTATTTATTAACAAGGCATTGATTTGGGCTGTAAACATAATTCTGAAGTGCAAACCATCTGAACATTAACAGATATGTTGTTCATGGTTATATGCATTTTACTATCATTACTTACATTCAACAAAGCATTTATTAATGGAATTTGTGAACCTTATTGTAAAGTGTACACTATTCATCATTAACTGATGTGTAACCAACATTTGTAGATCCTTTATTAATATGATACCATTAACAAAGCATTTATTAATGGAATTTGTGAACCTTATTGTAAAGTGTACATTATTTCATCATTAACTGATGTGTTACTAACATTTGTAGACCCTTTATTAACATGACTTACCATTAACAAATAATTTAAATGAAAAAAAAAAAAAAATGTCTGTAATTCTTTACCCATTTTGTAATATTTAGTTTGTTTGCTGTGAGGCGTTTTCTCCTATGCAGTGACTGACAATGCATAAGACACACCAAAGCACAACATAAATTCACAAATGACATCAACTTTATTTGTTCACTGTACTCCAAATCTTTATAATCCATATGTTTGTAAGGAATATATCCAAATTCTGCACTTTTTCTGGCGATCTTCATCTTCATTCTCAGCAGCGACCTTCATAGTCAAAGCCGCGCTCGCTATGATTCAAATTTGAAAGTCACGCTGACGAGAACTGTTACGGCATGGTTTACAGCATTTATATCAAACGCTCATTGGTTCTCACCTGCTTCATCACAGATTGCGACATGCCGTGTTTCAGTGGATTGACATTTGAGTGCTCGCCTTCACGGAAAGAAAGCCGGATTCATCATATTTTCATGGACTGCGACTGCAACTCATCATCATTTGAACTAACGTACTTTTGGTACCACTTTTGATTGTGATTACGCTTGTCTCTTATTCTTTTATTTATAACTGTACTGTTGTAAAGGAAAGTGCAAGCCAATCCAGCAGAGGGCGCTAAAAGACTGTATTATTGTATAACTGCCTGAATTACTCGCGTTCTAAAAAGGAAGTTGTTTTTAGTTTGTAGTGGAGCGGCAAGCAAAAGGAAACCAGCTCTTTAAGTGTTGTTAATACTGTTAAAATCTTGCTTTGGTGGATTTGTGCGTGTAGAAAACTGTAAGTACCATTATATTAATACATTCAAATGTAAATGTTCCGTGAAGATTAGCAACTTTATCGTGCATTCAGGCCGTTTACTGTTCGCCATTGGATGACTGAATGACGCAGCATTTTCTGTTTACCGTCAGCTTCCGATGCATACAGTTAATACTAACATTTGCGTCTTTTATTGTTTAGTATTTGTTGTTTTGCTCTAGAAGGAGGACTATTTACTGTTATTACTGTTTAAGTGAGGATGTGTGGTACAGTTTGATGCTCAGTCAGATTGTTGCATATAGTTTTCCTTAAGAGCATATTATTGTCTATTGAATATTTCTATTACAATAATATATTTTAGAAAAATATACTTGAAGTGTAAGTTTACTTTATTTTTTAAAAGTGTATTTATTTGCACTTTATAAAAATATATTTGAGGTATATTTTAACTGTGTGCTGAAAATGATCATTGTAACAATGCACTGAAAGTATATAAAATACACTACAACTTAAGGATATTAAATAATGTATCTAAAGTTAAATTTGAGTATATTTTTTAAGTTTACTTATTCATCCTTGGAATTCATTATATGACTTGTGCTTATTTATTTTAGTATGATTAATGCATTAAAAGGCCATTTAATATATACAGTGTAGAATATAATTTCCAAATGTGAGTAAATATGTTTAATAAGTTTACACTGGCAGAATCATTTTACAATCGAACACACAAATCTATATTAAACAACACACCAGCAGCACAAGTAACGTTACATGCGAAAAAATATGTTGAGTGGTTAAACTTGAGATTTCAGAATAGAGTGCCTCAGGGATGACGCATTTTTGTAGGCAAAACCCGGAAGCGAGTTAGCATTTTACGACTTCCGGTTCCAACGCCGTAAAGTCTATGGGTTTTTGCTAAATCGCCTGAAATAAGGTCTGTGGTTAACAAAGCCTCTAAATACTTTCACGTTTTGATCTATGACATTGTCACGGTGCACACAAGAACAAGATGTTAGGATCCAGTTGCAGCATTTATTATAGGGTAATCCAAGGTCAGAATCCAGAGAACAGGCAAGGGTCAAAATCCAAATAACAGTCCACAAAAACAGAAAGCCAGAGGTAACAAAAAGTGCACGCAACAAATACAACAAACCACAACTGAGGACAGAAACAACTGAGACCAAATAGACAGACACTAATGAACAAACCCAAAACAGCTGAGTGCAATGAATGAGGTTAATGAGTCCAGGAGTGAATTATGGGAAATGAAGTCCAAAACAGTGAACAATAGTCCATGTTGGAGTGCCCTCTGGTGGCTAAACTTGGGCACTCCAATTTGTGATCATGACAGACATAAAACACACCAGTTATAACCCACTTGTGTTTTTTTAAACTTTTACTGTGTCTTAAAATCAGTGGTTGCTAACAAATTGCTAAAAGGGACTACATCCTTTGGCGGAGACTTTAGATGTCATCATTAAAAACAGGACATTTGGACAGTATTGCTCATGAAAAAGTGGATAAGTATTCATAACAGCACAGATCATAATCAGCGAGCATGTTTATAAATAAAGTTGTTTTCTAAATAAAGTTTGAGGAAGCTTGGTGGTGACGACGTTGATCCGCGACCATGGTGTGCTGTAGTCCGTTTATAGCCTACTGTTAGCCTTTTATATCTGACGACTTTATTTAGGCTTCAAAATCTATAAATGTTGTGTTCACTTGTAAAGATTATCTTGATAGACAAAACGTGTAAGTGCCATAACCCTTTGTTAAACACGGAGCTTATTTTCTACGATTTTCCAAAAGTCTTTGGGAAAAATGCATAGGCTTTCAACCGAGGGAACCCGTGCGCCGCTAACTTCCGGGTTGGCCTACAAAAACGCGTCATCCCTGGGGCACTTTATTCAAATGTCTCATCAACTTGGTCTGTGACCAATCAGATTTTGTTGCTCACTGCCTTCAGCCAATCAGAGCTGCTGACGTCACGGCCCTCGTCTGAACCCCTCACTCAGTCACACAGGGGCTTTCAGGTGAATTATATTGTATAATTATAATTGTATTGTACAATATATTGTACAATGTATAATTTATTTAATGAAACATTGAAAGCGCAATACATCGCTCGATCTTGGGAATTCTGACCAGTTCAATCAAGTGACATCGCAGCCTGACAGATGGCGACGACAACTGGGAATTTAATGGCCTACGCGATCCTGAAAGAACCGGAGAAAAGTGCTGCTATTTGGAGGTAAGTTGTAGTCTACCAGTTAACAAACTTTTTTTTATTTTCTTTAACAAACGGAGAGCGATATTTCAGCTTAATATCTCCTTTTTGAGTTTGTGTGTGGTGGTTTATGGCACATTGTATGCAGCACCAAAAAATTCATATGATTGGTCAAATCGGCCCGTATTCTGTACAATATTAATTCATAAAGTGTTGTATTGACTATGAACCGAAAACAATATCGACATGCCATTCTGATACAGTTCCCTGCTGCTTATCCTCATTTACTGTTCAGAAATAGTATTGGTTCAATGTAGGATTCATGCTGTCTGACCTTATATCTATATTCTGTTAACAGACGCTGTTCTTCACGAGTTTCTGCGGTCACTGCCTCTGTAAGCGGCCATCAGACGCAATAATGAGAAGCTCATTACAAGCATCAGAAAATGGAATATAATGTGTAATTTGTATTTGTGTATTTAGGGTCACCATTGGTCCAATATTTTTTTTTTCTTTAATGAAAAACATGGTAAGTCTTGCTGAATCTATGTTAAGTTTAAATAAAAACCATTGGATTTGTTAATGAAATATGTCTCTTTATAAGTGATGTTGTTACATTTTATTTATTTTAATGACCTTGAAAACAAATGCATTCAACTTTGGGAAAATGTGTTAAACTGTACTTAAATAGTAGCACAATTATAATACTGTATGGTTGAGATTATGTAATTCAAAGTACAGTAGTCAACATTTGAAGTGGATCAAAAAAGTTTAACTTTAACTTTGATTAAAGGTTTTGATCCGCTTCAAATGTTGACTATATTATACAAAGTAGAAGTAATAACAAAGTGTATTGTTATTGACTGCAAAGTGTGTAATTTTTAGTATTTGGAATAAGCCAAAGGTACTGAGCATACAGTATATACTATTACCTGTAAAATAATATATTCATTGTATATTGCTTGTGTGTTCTGAAGACACTCATAATTACTTTGCAATGTACTTAAATCACAAATAAAGTGTACTTATAACACAAATAAAGTATACTTATAACACAAATTAATTACACTTTAATATCACTAATCAAGCATGTAATTAGTCCCTACACAGGCATATACTTAAAGTGTACTAAGTATACTTGAAGTTGTTCCAATTTAGCACACAAAAGTACACTAAATATACTTAGTTGTATTTTAAGTTGTATTTTAATTGTACTTAATTACAACTAAAATATACTTAGTACAAAATTAGTTGTTTCAAAATAGCACACTTTAAATTAACTAATCATTAACTAATCAATCAACACACTTGAAATATACTAATAATTAGTCTTGCTGCAAGTATACTTAGCATACTTTTTTTTCACTAGGGCACGTTTTAGTAAATTGAGGGAATGAATTAGTAAATTGTGTGCATGATTTTTTTTTTCTTTTTCTTGCATGTCATGTGCAGGGCTCAGTACATTAGTCTTATTAATACTACATTTCAGCACTTTTTTTTTTTTTTTTTTTTTGATTTCATGTTTTGTAAATTTGCTAATTTTCAGTGTCAAATAGCATTCAGTGGTATGGTAGCAAATACCACTATTTTTAGTGCACCACCAAATGATGTAACTCAAAACATGTAATTAACAAGTCGTTAACTTGTTTTCACTCCTAATATGGTCCCTTGACCATTCCAGGAAAGCATCTTGACCACCACATTCTCCCAGTAGGCTAAGATAAATGGACCTTCAGGTTTAGTTAGACATTACAAAAACAAATGAATCCCTTTGGTCAAAAGGTCAAAAGGCCAGTCCCAGTGAAGCTTGACTGATGTTTTTAGATGAAGAATATTGCGTCATTATAATGGATGATTACACAGAGATAATGCATACTTTTGAGATTTATTTCTCAGTTGTTTTCTCTGAGAACAATGAAATATATTAATATAACAAAATAAAATAAGATAAACACTGATTTATGCCTTTGAAATAAGACCACCATGCAGGGGCCAGGATGGGGGTTAAATAGAAATTTGATTTAGACCAAGCAATATATTCTTACATTCATATTGCATTTTCTGTCCAAGACACACATATAGCACATATAAATATTTGTTTACACTTTATTTTAATGTGTCCTTACTGTCAATTATACAATTTACTTAATTGTCATATTAATTAACAAAATGTACTTACTATATGGTAGTTGGAATTAGTGTTTGGTTTAGGTTTGCATATAATTAGGCATAATTTACTGTAACACATTTCACATATTTATTATAGCAATAACAACAAATTATGCCTAATTATATGCTATGAAATAAAGTGTTACCAAATATTTCAGTTAATTTACAGAATGGCAATGAATGACATTCAAGTGCAAGTTTCAGAAGTACTTGGGAAATAAATAAGGTGTGAAAGCGCATTGCTCTGAAGTCAGGCGGTAACATCTGTAGATAGAATGAAGAGAAGGCCATAGCAAAGAACACGTAAATTAAAGCCTTAAAATCAATTCTTTGTTTCACAGGGTGCCAATGGAGAGAGGCCTGGATAGGTGAAATATGTTCCCTCTTTTTTTGTCCCAGTCAGGAAATGAGCTGCAGCATTTTGGACAATTTGTAATCATGAGAGTGATGACTGACTGATTCCAGCATACAAGACATTGCAGTAATCAAGCCTTGAGGAAATAAAAGTGTGAATAACGGTCTCCAAATCCCTAAAAGAAAGAAGGCGCTTTAACTTTCGAAGTCACTTTAGCTGGGAAAAGCTGGCCCTAACCACTGAATTTATTTGTTTGTCAAACTTCAGATCGGAATCAAAGATGACCCCCAGATTTTTAACATAAGAATGTATGCTGGTTCCCTCTGAGTCCCTGTTTGCTTTGATAGCTCCATACAAGTGAATGTACTATTCCTGCATGCCCATGTAAATACAATACCTAAGTACAGAATATTAAAACAAGTATAGTTTTATAGGGTTTTCTATACATTTATTTTTTAATATCATTTCAATATTAAACTTCCAAAATTTAACTGGCGACATACAGTACAGTATATAAAGCAAGAAAAAAAAAGATTCAAATACAGTTCAGACAAAAGCATGTTAATACAAATACTAGCAAAAGATATTAAATTGCACCCATTAGTATATTAAAATGCGCAGTGTTGAGTAACAAGGTAACAAGTAACAAGGAAACGTGCCATAAGTATTTTATTAAATATTAAATTGGAGATTATTACACAACATCAAGGAGATGATGACTTGTTTTATGATGACATAAGAAGTATATGTTACATGAGAAAACAATGTGCCTCATCATATAGCACTAAAAAAATCATTTCAGGGAATTAAGTTTTATAAAAAAAAAAAAAAAAAAAAAAAACACTGTAAAACCAATTAGCTTTTTATGTCATATTCTCCTTTAATTACTTATTCTGGAAAATTGGCAATTTTTGTTGAAACAAACATAAAATGTTTTTGCGAATTTCTGGCAAATTTAAGCCATAAATAAGAGGATTGAGAACAGGAGGAATAACAAGAAATTCCACTGAAAAAATTATAGCCACAATCTTGTATTTGTCTGAATCATATCGACTTAGAGCAATGTCACAAAATGATGCAATAGAGTAGTTCAGAAAGCTTATAATGTGAGGAAGACATGTTTGTACTGCTTTGCCCCTAAATTCTTTGGAGCTTTTTTGACAAATGACCAAAATTCTGACATAAGTATATAAAATGAAGAAGGCAGGGAGAAAAACTGTTGTTGCTGAGACAAAAAATCCAATTATGTTATTACTCAAAGTTGAAGTCCCACAAGAGAGTCGAACCACAGACCAGTTGGAGCAGTACAGTCGAGCTATGTCAGTCCCACACAAAGGCAACCTGGCTGAGAAGAGAATAATGAGACCCATAGAAAACACTGCATGAAGTGATGCTATTGCCATGTACAATGCTGTTACTTTTAATGACATAATTTTATGATATTTTAAAGGGTTGCATATGGCAACATATCTGTCATACGCCATCAGAGTTAATATTGTATATTCAGATATTGCATAAGAATAAATGGTAAAAATCTGAACATAACACGCTGGCCTAGAAATGGTATTTGTATCAGAAAGGAGATCAACCATTATTCTAGGGAAGAAACCAGCTGACCCATAGAGATCATTGACAGACAAACAAGATATCAGTATGTACATTGGCTCATGAAGAGATCTGTCTTTAAACACCACAAACAAAATGATGGCATTAAATAATATAATTGCTAAATAAACTGCAAGTATAAATATTAGGATGAGATATTTCATGTGAACAAACTCCTTGAACAAAGTGAAGTAAAAATATGAAGGCATGGTTCCATTTTCCATTTGCTGGTCAAAACAACGAAATAGCCACTTAAAAAGAAATATATGGATTCAGTTGTTCATTATATGAAGAATAAAGCATTAAATAGTTTTTGATGCCCTCAGTTCAGTATAGTCCATTGATATTTTTTAAAGTAGAAATCAAGAGAGAAAAATTCTCTGAATAGTGAAGGCGAAAGTGAAGAGAACTGGTTGTTGCAGTTGATCTGAGGCAACTTCTGAATTTGCTGTAAAACATTTATATATCAGCTACTGCCACTATATGGATCACTATACCAACAGAACACATGGGAATTGACCACATTATATTTGCTATTCATTAAGTAAAAAAAAAAAAAGAACCAGTGTCAGAATCATTGTGTAAATGAACAGAGATGATCAACAGAGATGCTCAGAAGCTGAAGAGGCCTCACTGGATCTCTGTGAGTCAGCTAAGAACCCAGAGCAAAAGGACAATACAGAGATGTTACTGTACTTGATCAACGAGGTAAAATAATTGTATTAATACGTTTTGCCACTAAAAGACAGTTGTCAGCAGATGAGGTGAAATGTGGCTAATGTGCATATTCATGTCAAAAGTGTTATTGGATTAGTTAGAAAGAAATATCAGATTCTGCAAAGTAGGGCCATGCCCATTGAACACATGGCAACAAAACCAGACGAGTCACTGACTTTGATAAGATTGGAGTTATTTGCCAATTTTTCAGTCTGTGGTCCAACTAGAGTAAGAAATTATGAAACTATGGAATAATTAGTACTGATATGCCTTTTTCTGTCTAAAAAAAAAAAAAAAAAAACTGTTCAGCTGAGCTGTATGAAAAAACTTTGGATGGATTAATGATAGCTATATAAAATTTTGGTATATTACAGAATAATAGCACACATTGTGTTTTTAGAGAATTTTGCATAACCTAAGGGCTAAATTTAATCAAAAGGTATTGTGGTGTCATGCTTTGCATGCACAAATAAATACTAAATTGGCTGTAATCAGTTGGGTTAGATGAAGGACAACTGAACTAGTCTTTCACAATTTAAAATCAGTGTGGACACAAGAAGATATAAAAGAGCAATGCTCTGCCATGCACCTCAGTAGTTTGAATTTAGCTTCAGACTTTATTAAATGTAATCTAATTTACAAAGTGCACACTCTTTTAGTTCTGATAAGTAACCACCAATAAACATCTGATTGCCAACAATATACATTCATATTTTTCAGTGTTTTCCTTTGGCAAAATAAGACTGAATCAAGTGCCTTTGCTCATGCGGACAAAAACCAAGCAATTGTCCTTGTGGACCATGGACCATGGCACATTGATACCGAGGTCGCTGACCCAAATACTAACAAAAAAGTTGTAAGCATCCATACCTTTGTACGCTTTCATTTCATCTGTTTTTTGGAGTAGAAGGATGCAGCCTCGATAGCAGGCAAATATATCAGTTCAGCAGAACATTCACTCCTCTTCATAATATAAGGATCACAACCAACATATGTGGTGATTTTCTTTCTTTGAAATAGTCTAAACCGCTACAATACAGGCTTTCCTCTATGTCCTCCATTCTTTACTTCCTGCCCTCCATCTGAATTGTGCTCATTTGTTATTTTACTTAATATAAAGTATAATATATATAATACCCAATGAATGATAACTTGAATGAGCAATAATTTAAATTATGTAACAAAGCAGAGGGAAAATATGATTGGGAACGTCACACGTGAACCGATGTCTGACAGCCAAGTATCAAATCTCTTCAATCCTATTAGCCAGCGACAGCCTATGACATCATAATAGCGCGACAGAGCATCATAGCATGGCAGGGACATGCAGAGTCTCGTTCCCTGTTCTCAGGGAACCATGGTTACATACGTAACCCGAGACGTTCCCTTTTCGAAAGGGAAATCTACTCTGCATTTGAAACGCATATGGGGAACGATATACCCTCGCCGCCATGCTTGAGGGGAGTGCATGCCACAATGGCTAGACAAACGTAAAGCAGTTTAGAAAGAAACACCAGTAACTCACCCTCAGGTCACACAAAGGCTGTCAGTGACAGCATTCCCTACAGCCAACAGCCCATGGTTACATACGTAACCCGAGACGTTCCCTTTTGAAAGGGAACTCTACTCTGCATTCCCTACAGCCAACAGACCATGGTTACATAAGTAACCGAGACGTTCCCTTTCGAAAGGGAAATCTACTCTGCATTTGAAACGCATATGGGGAACGATATACCCTCGTCGCCATGCTTGAGGGGAGTGCATGCCACAGTGGCTAGACAAACGTAAAGCAGTTTAGAAAGAAACACCAGTAACTCACCCTCGGGTCACACAAAGGCTGTCAGTGACAGCATTCCCTACAGACAACAGCCCATGGTTACATACGTAACCCGAGACGTTCCCTTACGAAAGGGAACTCTACTCTGCATTCCCTACAGCCAACAGACCATGGTTACATAAGTAACCAAGACAATGGTCTGACAATGACAAACCTAGTCTTTGGCCAACCCTGTCTGAATACAGAGTCTCAACAAAGCGTTCTTCAGAGAAGACACTGAGGAGGCTGTGCTCTAAGAAACCCTGATAAAGGGGAGCACAAACCAACCTGGGGACTGGTCCTCAAACGGGAGGCCTCATGGAAGCCTTCAACCAATGACCAGCTTAGGGAGCTAAGCACTATATAGCAACCCTAGCAGGGGGGTACAAAGCTCAACCTAACAGATAGACCATACTGTAGGCACATAATCATGGAGGCCAGAGAGGGGCCTACAACATGACAATAGTTCTACATGGAGTAGAAACTCATACATGTTATTCTGCTTAAGTCACAACCCCAGAAGTGGGAGTGGGAAAAATCCAAGGGCGGCCTTTCAAGGCCACACACCTTGAACACCTATCTTACTGGGAGCAAGAATCTACCACATGAAAGTAACAGCAGATAAGACTGTAGAGTGCCCACACAACAGTCTACCTAACACAATCCAACAAGCAGTGTACTCAGTAAAAGCACCTTTTACTCTTTAAAGCAAAAGGAGTACAACATACGCCATCATGATCTGAAGGAGGCCCAAAAAGGGGACCAACCTGAGCTAAGTCTACACATTCTAACAGGCAATGTACCAAATACCATTACAGGGGGCACAACAACATGCTGCCATGGTCTGAAGGAGGCCTAAAAAGGCCTAATACCTCAAACAGAAACGGGCATAAACCTGTGGCAGTGCTAAATTAAGTAAGCAAAACTCATGAACATCTACCAGCAATGCTTGTAAAACACAAGCTACCATACTAGAAGGAGGCTCAAACTGATAGAGCCTACAACTCCTTCAGTATATGCAATATAGCAGTTGTGGCAGTGATCAAACCAAAGGGACCTAACAGAACTAAACTGAATGTGAGGTTCCCTACACTCAACCTGAGTGTGCAATACATCAGGTGATGCACTCAGTGAAACACCAAACCCTAAACGGGGAGTACAAATAGTTACCATGCTCTTAAACAGAGGCTAAACACAAGCCTACTATTATGAGAACAGGTGCTAACCTGTGGCAGCACTAGGAGTAAAGCTTACATACGTGTAGGGCAAAAACTAGAACCCAAAGCAAACATAATGCTTTGATATTATACATGCTATCCTGAAAAGGATAAATGCTCTCACCAAACAGAAAAACATCTGTAATGAACCCTAACAAATGGGAGCTAAATAAGCCATAACCTCAGACTTGAATGTTAATTCAAGGGGCTCAGGGGAAAGACAAATTCATAGCATCAATGAGGTTCTAGAAAGTGGGGCCTAGCATACACAGCATAAACTTATCTACGCAAAGATAAGGGCCTACCATCTGAAACAACAGCATCAGGGAGGCTCACAACAGCCTACTACCTTAGCTCTTAACTTCAGCCATTGCACCTACACTATTAACAAGGGGGAAATGGGCATATGGCCTAACAACTCGCTCAGGAGGAGGCCAGAACTAGGTAACTATACAACCTAACAAGGGATAGTAATACAAAGAGTGATTTATAATGATAAACACCTAATCCTAGTCCTAGCCTAGGCCGCTAAGCTGTGGGCCTGCAAGCCCACAAGCAGCATAGAAATGACTCAAACTTACTCTAGCTAAAACCAGAGAAGAAGCTACTCTATAAAATGGTGGCTAAGAGGCGGCCATTTTGTGGCCTGCACAAATATCATTCTAGCCAACCTAACAAACTTCAGTTTGCCCAAAAAAACCTTACTTTTTCCAACTACATACTCAGGAAAAACTATACAGGAACACAAGGTCAACATATTTAGAAACAAAAATATAGACCCAGCTAATCTTCCTGCGACTTGAAGACCGAAGATTCCTCTTTTCCTTTTCTTTCACAAGGAAAGATGGAATCTAGAGTTCTTTTCAAGCCTAAAAGAGTTTTTATTTATCAAGGGCCCCGCCACCAGCCTGACCATTTAAGAAGTGCCTAAGTAAAACCCAGGATGCGGAGAAAGAAGGGGCGAGGGCAGGTGTAAAGTTGCCCTCGCAAGGAGATGGAATCGATTGCGTCTGCGATCGATCACTTCCCTTAAAACCTGCTTCTTCCTGCTTTGATGAATAGAAGGAGGAGGCGCCCGAGCGTCCATACTGGACCTCTGGCCCTGTCTCTGAGCCTCAGCTCGAGACGGACCAGACCTCCTGGCTGTCTAAATGTTCAGGAAAACTATACAGGGAAAACAAGGTTGACATATTTTAAACACAAAATATAGACCCAGCTCAGCACAAACCCAGCACCAGGCACAGCTTAACTTCCTGTGGCTCAAAGACGGAAGACTCCTCATTTTCCACATGAAAGGATGGAATCTAGGGTTCTTTTAAGCCTAAAAGAGCCAGCCATCAGTTTGACTGTAAGAATCATCTGAGCATGTTACATGAAGAAAAAAAATATATATATATATATATATATATATATATATATATATATATATATATATATATATATATATATATATATATACCTCTCTCAAACTTCCCAACGAGCTCACCTGCAAGCCCCATGATTGCAGCTGCCGTTTTTTCCTCAGCACAAACAGGGCCAGAACCACCAGGCACAGATGCGGACACCTCTTCCCTCAAGAAGAATGCCAAAAGAGAACGGAGCGTCCTGATAGGGAGACGCTCACAGTAAATAACAGAAAAACACAGACAGCAGCCTCAAGCACTGTCTATGTGCGCTCCTCTCCCAGACAGAAAATGCCCAGAATATGTATATCAAGTGTCAAAAACCTGGGACACGGATGAACACACTCTCTGAAATGTTTGTAAGGCATAATATAAGATTCCCTTACCAGATTCGATGAAATCGCGATTAGACAAAACAGTCCCGAAAGACGAAAACATACTGACTGATTCTCTCGGCGCTCCTTATATACTTCCAGGTCGCTCTATAATGATGTCATAGGCTGTCGCAGGCCAATAGGATTGGAGAGATTTGATACTTGGCTTTCAGACATCGGTTCACGTGTGACGTTCCCCCCATATGCGTTTCAAACGCAGAGTAGAGTTCCCTTTCGAGAGGGAACAGAAACAAATAAACAATACAGTATAACTAAATCAATAAATCAGTAGAAAAAAAAAAAAAAAAAAAAAATATTCAAACATTCAATACCAGGAAAAACAGTGGTCTAATGTTTGATCAGCTCCCAGGTATGTCTGCTAAAACACAATTACACATTTAAATACACTTACTTTCATACACTATATAAATATACAATATAGATTTAGACCATACCTTTCAATTCATTGTACTCTTATAAAATATTAAAACACAATATTCAATTACCTCCACAATGTTTTCTATTTTAGACACATCATATCACAAGTTAAATGACCGTGCTGCCCAATTTGTTACCACAACGAATCAAACAAAACAAACGCTTAAGAACAAACAACTCACTGTTTATGGCACATAATAAATCAATCAACCTACCCAGGTATTATCAGCCACATGAACAGGGAAAGAGTCACAATAAGAGATGAACAGCTCCAAATCATTGACTGTGATGCCAGGTTTGTTACTACAACAAAAACAAAGCATATGCATTCCAGAACAAACAGCACTCTACTTTTTGTACATAATAATCAAATGACCTACCCAGGTCATCAGCAACACAAACAGGGAAAAAGCATGATAAGAGACGTACAGCTCCAAATCAGTGACTGTGATGGCAGGTTTTTGCTACAACAGAACAAAACACATGCTCAAATGTGTATACAAGCTGTGCACTGTGTTCAGCCGCTCTCCACACTCCCACCAGTACAACGCCAAACAACTATGTGCTTGTCTCCACAGTGTCACGGCAAACAGCGTTTAACCAATTAGAGCGGAAGTTACGTGACAAGCATTCTTCCGTGATGTCTTCATAAAATAAAATAACTAAATAAACGAACCCACTACAAATATAATGCAAAATGAATATTGTTTAACACATTCACTCTAACAAATGCTGGGTTTTTCATTTGTCTCTCTTGTTATTTTATTTATTCACATTTAAACGCCATAACCCTAGCAAAACATTAATGTGGTGGGTTTAATTTTTCCCCAGTCCAGCTCTGATGATTCCTAACACAACAATTCCAAGACAACGATGGTGGTGATGATGATGATGATGATGATTTAAACCAAATTGTTCTATCATTACAGGTGTGAGAGAAATGCAGAATTTCATTATTCAATTCTAACAGTGCTTGTTGCAAACAGCACCATAGTCATAGAGGGCTTAAAACTTAAAACTTTTTTTGGTTAAAAATTATCCAAAAACTATTTTTTGAGTATATAACCAGCCAGTGTTCAAAACTATCTCCTTATCTTCACGCGATTCACAAGGGTAAGCTTGTAATAATGTTTTATAATAAGAGCGACCTGGTGGATTTCCGCGGGAAATTCGAGCATGCAGCAGGTCATCTGTGCGTCATTACGTCACATCTGTAAACAGAAAGGAAGGAGTCCAGGCAAGTCGGTTTTATCATGTGAGGATGCTGCTTGTAGCGGATCATTTATAGCCTGTTCTCACAGCAGCTGAAATAATTAAATGTCAATCTGACACTGACAATCATCAGTGACAACTGGAGATTCACCCGTAGTCAAAAAGCAAAAGACTTTGGACTGTGGAGTGGCTACAGAAATTGAAATCTACAGGTAACACCAAGGCTGCATTTACACTGCAAGTATTAATGCACAGATCCAATCTTTTGACCATATCTGATTTTTTGGCCAGCGTGTTTACATTCACTTTAGACGTGGCTGGTATCCGATATCTGTGTTTACATTACTTCCTGCCCCAAAATGATCATCATTGATAGTTTTACATGCACATAGTAGATCCTCGGGTTTTGAATGGCCGTGCTATTAAAATTATTTATATATTTAATTAAGTGGCCATGATTAGCCTACCTGAATGGATAAATTAACAGCTGTCAGTGTCATGGATGTATTGTAGCGCAAATTCTGACTGAACGGATATAGACCAGAAAATAAAGGTAATTTGCATTTGCTATTTTATCTACATTTATCAGTTTTATAAATGTTTTAATGAATTCAAGGGAGCAAGGGAGAGAGAGCGCGCACACGCACGCACGAGAGAAAGAGCTACAGTGAAGCTTTTGGCTTTTAAGAAAAACAACAACATGTCCGTCTCTTTTAAATTAACCGGGCAAAGGTTGACATCCAGCTGCTGAATGTACAGTACAGTCCAAAAGTTTGGAACCACTAAGATTTTTAACGTTTTTAAAAGAAGTTTCGTCTGCTCACCAAGGCTACATTTATTTAATTAAAAATACAGTAAAAAACAGTAATATTCTGAAATATTATTACAATTTAAAATAACTGTTTTCTATTTGAATATATTTCACAAAGTAATTTATTCCTGTGATGCAAAGCTGAATTTTCAGCATCATTACTCCAGTCTTCAGTGTCACATGATCCTTCAGAAATCATTCTAATATGCTGATCTGCTGCTCAAGAAACATTTAATGTGTACAATTGTACAAAATATTTGTGTACAATATTTTTTCTCAGGATTATTTGATGAATAGAAAGTTCAAAAGAACAGTGTTTATCTGAAATCTAATCTTTTGTAACATTATAAATGTCTTTACTTCCACTTTTGATTGATTTAATGCATCCTTGCTGAATAAAGTATTCATTTCTTTAATTTCTTTTCAAAAAAATAAAAATAAAAATTCTTACTGACCCCAAACTTTTGAACGGTAGTGTATAATGCTACAGAAGCTTTGTATTTCAGATAAATGCTGTTCTTTTGAACTTTCTATTCATCAAGGAATCCTGAAAAAAAAAAAAAAGTACACAACTGTTTTCAACATTGATAATAATAATAAATGTTTATTGAGCAGCAAATCAGCATATTAGAATGATTTCTGAAGGATCATGTGACACTGAAGACTGGATTAACGATGCTAAAAATTCAGCTTTGCATCACAGGAATAAATTACTTTGTCAAATATATTTAAATAGTACACAGTTATTTTAAATTGTAATAATATTTCACAATATTACTGTTTTTTACTGTATTTTTAATTAAATAAATGTAGCCTTGGTGAGCAGACGAAACTTCTTTTAAAAAATAAAAAAATCTTAGTGGTTCCAAACTTTTGGACTGTACTGTATGTGTGTGTGCGCAATTTCTTTCAAGAAAAATAGATAACGTTAGACATATAAGGCTCCCACCTGAAACTGCAAATTTTTAGTGTGAGTGCATACAAGCACGTCTGCTTCATAATACAACATTAAAGCTACCTTTTAGTTAGCAAACGTGTCACCATCGCCTTCTGATGGCTTAGAATTCCAATGGGAATCGGATATGCGTGTTTAGACGTAGGTTGCATGTCCAGAGATTCGGATATGTATCGGATTTAAAACCACGTTTGCAACTAATTCCGATCTGTGTCAGATGTGAGCAAAAGATTGGATTTTTTGTGCCAGTGTAAACGCAGCCTAATATACACTAAATACACATAGCGTGCATCTCAATCAGCCCCCTATTTCAGTAGTCAGGGCACTGATCAGGGAATCGGTCACATTCACTTATTTACATGATATACTGATTCACGACCTTGGGAACTAGGGAGCTGAGTGAGATGCAGGGATAGGCAATGCTGATGTTGTTAACATTAACAATTTGAGAACAAAGTATAACAGTAATAATAATTTTCACGGTTTGGCGTGATCCAAGCTAAGCGATCATTAGATTTAATCATCATTGGCAGCACGATTTATTGTAGGCCTAATGCTTTTTTCCTCAGTTGGTCAGAACAAAAGTGACAGAAATGTTACATACTTGTTCAGATGATATTTTCCAGTGAAAAATCTTAAATTGGTCTTACTTTCAAGACATAGAATCTGTGATTCTGAAGCACAGTATCCACACCGGTGCGTTGACTGACAGCAAACATTAGATTCATCTGCTGAGGAGTCGTGCTGATGCACAACGCACAAAACGATAACTATTCCGCATATGACTGCAATCGCAGGTTTCAAACAGAAGACAAAGAGGAAAAATGGGGGAATGCAGCTTTAAGAAAGCATTGCATAATTTAAAGGGGAGGCTCGTGTCAATTTGTAACAAACTAATAAGTAGCTGGATTCATTTTTGTGCTCATTTCTTGTTTCCTTCCAGAATGCAGGGAGACACACTAACCTTAGCACATATAGTGGACAGTCACAATATTTCACAATATTGGATGTAAAGTGAATATAATAATGAGCTACATGGTTAAAGTATACACACACACACACATTTGGTTTTCATGTTTTATGGGGACATTCCATAGACAAAACTATTTTATATTGTACAAACTCTCCTTATGCTAACCCTACCCCTAATCCTACCCCTTACAGAAAACGTAGGAGCATAACACAAAGCAGTCTTCATTAAATCCACAGTGGATAAACAGAGACATTGTAGGAGAACTCAGAATACTACCACAATGAGTTAATGAGACAGGACAATAAGGAAACACAGGGCTTATAAATGCAGGGAGTAATCATTAACACAAAACACCTGCACAGAATGATTAACTGATTCGTGATCTTGGAGACAAACTGGAACTCAGGCAGACACAAAGGGAAAAACAGAACATACTTGTGACACTACCTGAAGGGGTTTATAAGACAAATAATTTTTTTGCGAATATCAGGCAGGTTTAAAGCATAAACAAGGGGGTTCAGGATGGGTGGTATAATAAGAAACTCCAGTGAAAGGAAAACTGACAGCCCTGTAGGAAGTTCTATATTCACAATTCGACTCAAAGTGATCTCAGAAATAATAGCAATTGAGAAATTCAAAAGGACCACTATGTGTGGAATACAAGTTTGAAACGCTTTGCTCTTGAACTGTGCTGAGCTTCTTTGACAAATGATAATAATTTTTATATAAGAATATAATATTAAACTTAAGGGTATTATAGAAGTTGTGATTAATATAAACAAGCCCAAAACATTATTAATTATTGTTGTTTTTCGCAAGAAAGCTTGACTACTTCATAGGTGTGGCAGTACACCTTAAATAATTTGTTACCACACATTTTCAGTTTTGTACTTAAAAAACCAGTAATACTAAGTAAAATCATTGGATAGGCCAGGTTTATAACAACAGAAACAGTCAAAAACCTTGGTGTAATTATGTTGTGGTATCGTAAGGGTTTACAGATTGCAACAAATCTATCAAATGCCATTATCATTAATATCATATATTCGTTTGCGGCATATGTCAAAATGACAATACACTGTAAGACACATGCTTCAGGAGAGATTGAGTGTGTATCAGATAGCAAGTCTTTCAGTACTCTTGGGAAAAAGCCAGCTGTTCCAAACATTGAGTTGACAGACAAACACAAAATAAGAATATACATGGGCTGGTGTAAAGTCCTTTCCAGAAATATTGCAAGCATAATAAGGACATTAAATAATATGATAGCACAGTACAGCATAAATCCTAAACTGAAGAAACCATATCTTGTGTACCCAAGATTTTCAAATAACATGAAGTAAAAATATGTCCCATTTTCCATTTTGCATTAGGCAGAGCTCCTTTATTGACCTGAAGAAGGAAGTACACAAAGTTTCTATGATTATTAAACATCTTTACCACTTTTCATTATTAACTTGAGATCAATAAGGTTAAATTTAATATTAGATGATGATTTAGTTATAACAATGAATATTCATTTCTGAATATTCAAATACATTTCTACATGAAGTAGCATTAGTTGATGAATTATGAACACACATGGATTATCAATGAACAGTAGTATATTATAAATAATTTCACAAAAAACTTAGATTAATATTTGCTGTAAAGAATTGTGTTTACATAATCAGGTTTATTTGGTTTAACAAAATACTTGTGAGATGTCACATCAGGCAAATATTTCTATACCTTAAAACACACATTACATAATTGAAATACCTTCTGTGATGCACCATGAAATGACCATTGTTACTCATTTAATGTGTGAGAGAAATCACTATATGTGTTTTAGAGGAAGTGTGGGTCATCATTCTTATAGCATCCAACATGTCTCAGGAGGCTTTTTTGCTTTTTTGCATAGAGCACAAACCCCTCCTAAACCTTTATCTTTTCTTTCTTTTCTCTTTTGTCATTTTGCCTGTGCCAATTCCAAATGCATACATTTTGGCAGAAGTATGTATTTTTATTGGAATTTTAATATTTCTCCATCATTTCTTTCATAAATCCATTTTACACGATAGGTGCACAAAATAGATACATGTAGGAGTTTGAAAGCAAAAATTTCCTCAATGAAACCCAATAAAACGGCTATTATACTGCCATTTCTACCCGCACATGACATACAGTTGCAAGAAAAAGTATGTGAACCACTTGCAGAATCTGTGAAAATGTTAATAATTTTAACAAAATAAGGGAGATAATACAAAATGCATATTTTTTATTTAGTACTGTCCTGAGTAAGATATTTTACATAAAAGATGTTTACATATAATCCACAAGACAAAAAAAAAAAAAAAAAAAGCTGAATTTATTAAAATAACCCCATTCATAAGTATGTGAACCACTGATTCTTAATACTTTGTGTGGTTACCTGGATGATCTACGACTGTTTTTTTGTTTTGTTTTGTTTTTTGTCATGGTTGTTCATGAGTCCCTGAGTTTGTCCTGAGCAGTTAAACTGAGCTTTGTTCTTCAGAAAAAAATCTCCAGGTCCTGCTGCAGATTCTTCAGTTTTCCAGCATTTTTTGCATATTTGAACCCTTTACAGCAGTGACTGGATGATTTTGAGATCTGTCTTTTCACACTTAGGTCAACTGAGGGACTCAAACATAACTTTTAAAAAAGGTTCAAGCATTCACTGATGCTCCAGAAAAAAACATGATGTATTAATAGATGGGGGGTGAAAACATTTGGAATTTGAAGATCAAGGTAAATTGTATTTAATTTGTCTTCCGGGAAACATGCAAGTATCTTCTGTTGCTTCCGAAGGGCAGTACTAAATGAGAAAAAAAAAAAAAAAAAAAAAAAAAAGATATTCAAGCGAAATAGGAAATATTTGGACCTCTTCATCCTGTTCAAAAGTTTTCACCCCCCGACTCTTAATGCATTGTGTTTCCTTCTGGAGCATCAGTGAATGTTTGAATTTTTTTTTTTTTTTTTTTTTTTGAGTCCCTCAGTTGTCCTCCATGTGAAAAGATGGATCTCAAAATCATTCAGTCACTGCTGTAAAGGGTTCAAATATACAAAAGATAGTGGAAAACTGAATAATTTTTGGAACCTGGAGATTTTTTCTGAAGAACAGTGCTCAGTTTAACTGCTCAGAATAAACAAGGGACTCATGACAAACATCACACAACAAAACAACAGTCATAGATCATCCAGTAACCACACACAGTATTAAGAATCAGTGGTTCACAAACTTTTGAACTGGATTATTTTAATAAATTCAGCATTTTTTTTTTTTCCAATGGATTATATATAAACATCTTTTATGTAAAATATCTTACTCAGGACAGTATTAAATAAAAAAATAACATGCATTTTGTATGATCTCTCTTATTTTGTTAAAATTTTTCACATTTTCACAGATTATGCAAGTGGTTCACAAACTTTTTTTTGCAACTGTACAAGAAAAAAAAAAAAGTAAAGTGTAAGCACAATTCTCACATTCTCTTTCTCGGTCCTCTGCCACTGGCAAAGCGCTCCATTGGATGAGGACATTTTTTCACCTGATAGTGGATAGTGCTCTTTTGGCTTTGAGCCAGGAAGAGCAGAATGTGGCTGTTAAGGGTAAAGAAATTTTATTGGAGCCCTCTCAGCCTTCCTGTCCCACATACAATGAACAGATGGAGGTTATGGCCTGCATGACACAGAGATTCGATCTGCCTTGGAAAGATGAAAAGCCATAGATCGCTCATGGTAGACTAGACAAGAGTTTTTTGGCTGGCCATAACTGCCTAGTTCCAGCGAGTCTGAAAATTAATGAAATTCATACTTGAGCAAAAATACAGATACCTTACAGCTAAAATGACTCATTTTTAAAGAAATTATGAACAAAATACACGTACATTTATTAGTGCTAAATAGACATTGTCTTGCAAATTCTATCTCACCAGAGTTGCCAGCTGTGTCTGTATTCAATAATATTAGGACATTTGTCTGTGGTGCATTTTTGCTTTTGCAATCCAGAAGAGAGATCGCGCTCACGCAGAGGAGCTACAGCGCGCACACAACATTTAAACCCTGTTTAATGGTGACGAAGAAGGAGAGAACTAAACAACTAAACGTCTGCTTACACTTTAGGCCTGTGATATTGAGCTAATTTTATATTTAATTTCGATTTTGGCGTCCAAGGATCAGAAAAAAGATATCTGAGGTAAAACTATTAAAAACTAGCCGCGTTTCGTCTAGCACACCTTCATTTTCTTCACAGCTGTGCACGTTCCTTCCTCCCTAAACCCAAACTTAACGTCAGAACCAGCACAATAAAATGCAGTCTTTACTGTTGATAAATTGCAGTAAATGTTTGATAATTATCAACGTTTTAAAACGTTGAAAGCACAATAATCCACGCAAGAGACGCTGTTCCTCAGGCTGAATTGTGTGTGCGCGCTCCAAAACGGATCACAAATAGATAAATTACACGTTGGGCTTCAGGTGCACGTCCAAACAATCAAATACACACAAAAATATGTTAAAATGACCAGATTGGAGCATGTTTAGCTACTTAAATGCAGTTTATTTCGTAAGTGTACATGAACAGCTGGGAGAAAATCCAATGTATGTTAATATCTAGGGTGTTAAAGTGACAGCAGTCACCTTCTGATGATTGTGCCATCAGTGTTAATCAAACAACAAAATGCAAAGAGAAAATCACTCACAGCTCTTCTTATGAATATAGTTAACTTTAATAAGCATTAATCTATTAATTTATGCTGTGAAAACCATGCAGTCTTATTTTACATTTGGTTACATTACTTAGATTTCTTTTATAGGCTAGGCCTATATTACCTGAACACATGAACAAATGAAAGCACTTTATTTAATTTCTATCTTTGTTTTATTGTTTTTGTCAGTTTGTTTTACTTTGTTTCTTTGTTCATGTTCTTACTGTACCTTATATAAAACACCAAAAATGCCAGACACTATATAATATAAAGCAAAGTTAATTAAGCTCATATATATATATATATATATATATATATATATATATATATATATATAATAAATAATATTATATATAAACAAAAAGTACCGATAAGAATACCGTTAAAGTAGGCTAACGGATCGATAAGCAGTATCGTAAGAGTAGTAATACCGTTAAAACCTTAACGATACCCATCCCTAATCGTGACTGAGACTAAGCGCATACCAATGTATGGGAAATAAAAAGTGAGCAAATGTTATTTCTGCCCTCAGTCGAGTTGTGGTTGCACTTTTTTAGAGTTTTTGTCTTTGTTGTTTAGGCCTATTTTTTTTTTTTTTTTTCCTTCTTTTTTTTCCCCCTTTGACCTGGGGCCTATACCATGAAGCCGAATTATCAAACTGCTGAAATCATGTGACTTTGGCGCTCCTAACCACTGATTTGTATTTCAAAACAAAAGATTCATAAAGCTTCATGAAGCAGTGTTTTGAAATTGGCCTATGCTTGCTTTCACAGCAAGGGTGTCTTCCTGCTGCTGTTGTTATTATTGACTCAAAACACATGTTCTCATGCTAGCTTTAATTATGCTTAATTATTATTCCTTGCATCATAGACAACTTGTAAAATGTCAAACGATTCTATACAGGTTTCTTTATTGCTGCTGCTGTTGACTCTGATATTCTGCTGCTAGCTTTCTTATGTTCTTAATTATATATTTCTTGTATCATACACAACTGTAAAACATCAATCATGATTTTGAACATGGGTAAGTTTCATTGATAAATGCAGACCATTATACACAGGCAGTACATTTTAATCTTGGGATGCACTGAGCATATCACTTTAACTCTTCAATCTCCAGCAATACAATTCAGAGACCAATACTAAAAACATAAAATTGAGGCCAATCTCATTACTGACTTTTGCCTCACTAAATCCACCCTACCTAAGCTTTTACCACTATGTCATATAAATAAATCAACCAAACTCAGCAATGCCAACATAAAATGCAAATAAAGCATGCTTTAAAAAGGTCATTTTCAAAACAATTCCAAATCATTATTACAGTCAATTTTAAATTCATTAACATTTATGAAAGTTAGGCTAAATTCATCTAGTTAAATACATATCGAAGGAACATAAAAATAAGTGTAAACCTGCATCATTTCATGTTTTCATATAAAAATAAATAGATAAATGAATGGCAAATCCATGTAATATGGCTGAAAAGGACAAAACCTACTAGCTATAACAATCTGGACATTGTTTTCAACAAAATAAAGCAATTTTCATAATACAAGTTGATTCAGTAATTGCTCACAAAGAGTCTAGGGTTAGAATATTTAAGATAATAAAAATATTTGTTTGTGACTTCAAGAAATATTCAATCAGATAATGCCGCTTCTTTTTTGAAAAACACTCTCATGACTTGCTTCCGTAGTCTTGTCAGATTTAGTCCATAAATGAGGGGGTTAAAATAGGTGGTATGAGTAAAAGTTCTAGAGCCATGAAATTATGTAAATCTTGCAGCAAATTCTTTGAACCATAACGAGTGTACAGCACGTCAAACAGCAATGCAACACTCACATTGAGCAGTGCAAGAAGATGTGGTACGCATGTTTGTATGAATTTATGCTTGCCCTCTTTTGACTTTCTGCATTTTCCAATCAAGTGAATGTATGAGCAAAATATCAATACTGCATGTCCAAAATATATAATAATGACTACATACCCAATCACATTATTTACTGTTGTAGAAAAACAGGAAAGTTTAAAAACTGACCAATTTTCACAATAAAGCTTTTCAATAATTGAGCCACATAATTTTAGTCTTGATGTTATTACAATTAAAACAGACATGCAAAAAAATGGAGAAAGCCAGCAGAAAAGGATACATTCAAGAACCCTCTGATTGGTCATTATTGAATGATACTCCAGCGGTCTACATATTGCCACATATCTGTCATATGCCATCACTGTTAATGTTGAAAGATCACACAGAACAGATGAATGAATGACAAATATCTGAATCATACATCAAGCATAAGAAATCACATGATACTGGGATAATAAATCATACATGAATTTAGGGTAGAATCCAGCAGTGCCAAAAAGTCAATTTATACACAAATTACATATAAAGACATACATTTGCTCATGAAGCCTCTTATGCGAGATTAGTGTAAATTATGGTTACATTGCACAACACAATTAATGGATAATACAATGCAGTCAAAGAAAAACAAAAAAAAAAAAAAAACACATCTGTTTCCCATTGTTTAATTTAATCCAGAGAGTGTAAATACTAAGACAATGCCATCCTAGGTGTATATGACTATCTTTTTTCTGATGAACACAATCAGAGAAATATTATTATATATCCTGACACATCGAGCTCTATAATGGCAGTGAACCAGGGTCACAAGTATAAGCTGAAGAATAGGTCTCCATCCACATCCATCCATCATAAACATACTCCACAATGCTCCAGGGGGTTAATAAATGCCTTCTGTTCTGCTCCAAGTTTACTTGTCACTTGTATAGTATGTATAGTTATGTAGTTTTGGTGCCCCCCAGTGGCAGTTCTCCAGAAAAATAAGTGATCACATTTCTCATGCGGTTAGCTCCTCAATCTTCAGATGCCATCCTTTGTTTTGCGTATGTAAAAGCATCATCTGTATGTTAATTCTTCTATACATAATACTTGATGATACATATTTTCATATATTTGTCATAATTTTATTTAGAGCTTTGATTTAATGTAATTTTTGTGATGATAGCCTTTAGCTATTAGCCTAGCCTTTGTTTGACAGCACTCAATGTGTTAATCTCAATCTACTTTGATAAGATAACTTCTGTATGAGTCAATATTTGTATTTGTTGCCAATTTCTTGGTCATCTGATAATCCCATTTAAGTAAATTGATGACATTGATTTAATTTGGGCTATTTTTCAGATATACTTACATGAATGCTCTTTAGTCATTGGTTAATTTTTGTGATTGTTGTTTATTTGCTGTTTTTTGCAGTTTTACTCTTAATTCATAATGTAACTGGCATCTTATTAAAACGTCAAAGACTAAGATGAATCCTACCTCGTCTGTACTTTATAGATGGAGTTTGGCTGGCTGTTAAATTGCATTGGTAGATGCAAGGAGAACAGTACAGTAAAAAGATGGTAATCCTACAAGCAAATCAAGTTACATGGCAGAAGATTGCGGTCACATTTGTACCATGAACCACGACAAGAAGCTTACAGCCTCTGCAGAGGAAAATGCAGAGGAAACCATGAGCACAGTAGACCGAGCTTCTGAGGTGGGCTCAAAACGCTCCCATTCATCACGATCATCACGATCGTCACAATTCTCACAATCATCGCGGTCATCAAGAATGTCAGCTTGCATGGCAGCAGCCACTGCACGGGCTCAAGCAGAAGCAGCACAAACTCATGTATTGTTTGTAAAGAAAGAAAATGCAATCAAACTGGACAAGATTAAATTAAAAATGTCCCACAAACTGGACAAAGCCAAAATGGAGGCAGATTTGGAGGTGCTCCAACATGAAAAAGAACAAGCTGCTGCTCTGGCCCAGGCAGAAGTGTTAGAAGCAGCTGTAGCAGCAATTGAGGATAGTATTTCAAGTGATAGCTTCTCTGTGTCTTCACATAGCAAAGTGGAGTGCACCAAAGACTATGCTGAAATGCAAAGTGGGGCGGAACTAAATAAGCCAAAAGAAACAGACATTTAGAATTCAAATTACAGCAACAAACTGTATCCTGAGACCTCAGACCCCAACTGTTCTGCTCATAGCCTCATTAAAATGAATTGTGAACAGGATGCCTTCACTGAACTGCCATGTATGTTACTGCCAGGTATGTTAGACTTAGCAAAATATTTAGCTTGTAAATACAAGTCTCGTCAAGTTTGATGACAGACCTGAGAATTTTAGAGCATGGAAATCAGCCTATGTTGGAGCCACGGAGGGTTTGGGCCTGACAGCCGGTGAAGAGCTGGACCTGCTTATTAGATGGCTCGGCAAAGAATCATCTGACCAGGTGAAAAGGTTACGGTCAGTTCATGTTAGTGATCCCAAGGCAGCGCTACACAATGCCTGGGAAAGATTAACAGAATGTTACGGTGCACCTGAGATAATTGAAAATGCACTTCTGCAAAGGCTGGAAAATTTTCCCAGAGTTCTTAATAAGGACTTTATCAAGTTGAGAGAGTTAGGTGATCTCCTGACTGAACTACAGGCGGCTAAGCAAGATGGCTACCTGCCTGGCCTAACATATCTGGATACTGCTATAGGAATAAATCCCATAGTGGAAAAGCTACCATACTTCCTTCAAGAGAAATGGCTCTCTCACGGCATGAAATATAAAGAACAGTATAATGCCACCTTTCCTCCTTTCTGGTATTTTGTTAACTTTGTCTGTTACGAGGCAAAGGCCAGAAACGATCCAAGCTTCACAATTGCTGGTCCTCCTAAAAGTGAGAAATTCTTGAGCAAACTAACACAGAGGATGCCCATTTCTGTTAATAAAATTGATGTCTTTCAAAAGGCCTACCCCAAGTAAGGACTCGAGCACCAGTGACGAAAACCCCAAGATCTGCCCGATACATAATAAACCACATCCACTGAAAAAGTGTTGTGGTTTTCGAATGAAGCCAATGGAGGAACGAAAGGCCTATTTGAAAGGAACATGGTATCTGTTTTCAATGTTGTGCATCTTCTTCCCACATCGCACGCAATTGTAGAGTTGTAGTGAAGTGTATGGAATGTGACAGTGAAGACCACACCACTGCTCTCCACTTAGGACCAGTATCATGGGTCTCCAAAAGCTCAGTCATTTCTTCAGATCATGGCGGGGAGGAAGAACGTTCATCGCCTCCTGTGAACAGTGCCTGTACTAAAGTCTGTGGGGAAGGTTTGCCAGCTAAATCTTGTTCTAAGATATGCTTAGTTAGATTGTATCCTAAGGGCAGTCCAGAAGCCGCTGTCGATGCTCGATGACCAGAGCAACAGGTCACTAGTAAGATCAGAGTTTTTCAAGTTTTTCTGCATAAATAGTCAGGCTTCTCCATATCTCCTCAAAACCTGTGCTGGAACTATTGAAGCTTCTGGACGGAGAGTTGATGGATTTCAGATAGAGCCTGCTAGTGGTAATATTAGCCTGACACTACCTACTCTAATCGAGTGCAACAATATTCCAGATAACAGAGCAGAAATACCTACTCCAGAGGTCGCTCAAAATCATCCTCATCTTAGAAGGATAGCCTCTGAGATTACAAAAATGGATGATAGTGCCCAGATCCTCATGCTGTTGGGTCGTGACGCTCTGAGAGTTTTCACTTTTCTATCAAAAATACTAGAAAAGGCAGTTTCATCACAACTATGTTCCTTTTTAGAAAGAAATAGTATCTGTGAGGATTTCCAGTCAGGATTTAGACCGTACCATAGTACTGAGACTGCTCTCATTAGAGTTACTAATGATTTGCTCTTATCATCAGATCGTGGTTGTATTTCTCTATTAGTGTTACTGGATCTTAGTGCTGCATTTGACACTATTGATCACAATATTCTTCTAAATAGACTCGAAAACTATGTTGGCATTAGTGGAATTGCATTGGCATGGTTCAAATCATACTTATCTGACCGTTATCAGTTTGTAGTAGTAAACGATGAGATGTCATATCAATCACAAGTTAAATATGGAGTACCGCAAGGCTCAGTACTAGGACCGTTGCTTTTCACTCTGTACATGCTACCCTTGGGAGATATCATTAGGAAGCATGGCGTTAGTTTTCATTGTTACGCTGATGATACTCAGCTCTATATTTCTTCACGCCCTGACGAAACTTACCAATTCGCTAAATTAACAGAATGTATAGCTGATATAAAAAACTGGATGACCAGTAATTTCCTACTACTAAATTCAGAAAAAACAGAGATTCTAATTTTTGGACCAAAAACTACTTCACGCAGTAACCTAGAATACCTGTCTAACACTTGATGGCTGCTCTGTTAAGTCTTCGTCGTCAGTTAGGAACCTGGGTGTGCTCTTTGATACCAATCTTTAATTTGAAGGCCATGTTACTAGCATCTGCAAAACCGCATTCTTCCATCTTAAAAATATATCTAAACTACGACATATGCTCTCAATGAAAAATGCAGAACAGTTAGTTCATGCGTTCATGACCTCAAGGCTAGATTACTGTAACGCTCTACTGGGTGGTTGTTCCTCCAGCTTGATAAATAAACTACAGCTCGTACAAAATGCAGCAGCTAGAGTTCTTACTAGAACTAGGAAGTATGACCATATTAGCCCAGTTCTGTCATCACTGCATTGGCTTCCTGTTAAACATCGTATAGATTTTAAAATCTTGCTAATTACTTACAAAGCACTAAATGGTTTAGCTCCCCAGTGAGCTCTCTGCATTATAGTCCTTCACATTTATTGCGATCTCAGAATTCAGGCTAGCTGATAATTCCTAAAATATCAAAATCAACCGCAGGCGGTAAATCCTTCTCCTATTTGGCACCCAAACTCTGGAACAATCTTCCTAGCATTGTTCGGGATGCAGACACACTCTGTCAGTTTAACCCTCTGGAGTCTGAGGCTGATTTGGGGCCTGGAGAAGTTTTGACATGCCCTGACATTTGTGCTTTTTTCAGTTGTTCATAAACATATTAATGACACAAGTGTCATTACACTGTATTCAGCACAAACTAGGCTACCATAATATGTGAGGAACATGTGTGTACATGTTTGTGTTTTTGAAGGAATAACGTTTATGCGTGGTTACTGAAAAAACAAAAAACTTAAGTCACTGATATAAGGCCAATAAAAGTATATTAAATCTGTGTTCACAAGACTTTTGGGTATTGAAGGTTGTAGACTAGAGTTTTTGCTTCAAAATTATGTAAAAATTATGCTGACTACTCTTTCATTTATAACAATATACTGATTTAGTTTTTGTAAGACACTTTTTGCCAAGAAACACGGTATGCGAGGAGGCGTGAATCTCCATGAATAATGGCTCATTCTCACCTGTGAAGACAAAAGAATTGAATAGTAATGACCTGAAAAGACTTGCATATTAATGAGGCATTTCAGTCAGGTAGGCTGTGAAAAAAAACTTCTGTGATGTCTCAAGCTCATCATGGTATATGAAACATACAGAAAAATTTTATTACAATATAAAATAATGGTTTTATATTATACTTTAAAATATAATGTATTTCTGTGATGCAAAGAGTCTGAATATAGGCTTTTAGTTTAAAAGCATGCACATTTGGAGAAATATAGGATTCTCATATGTTTATGTCAATTTTCTATACAGAGGAGTTATTTTTTATTTAATATTCATTGTTATCTCTATGAGCGCTGGTGTTTGCAATTCATACTGCAGCCGGAGGGCGCTCTGTGCATTTTAGTCCACAAATTCACCTAAGAAGAAGACGATATTCCATGAATGGAGTTTACCAATTCATACTACAGCCGGAGGGCGCTAAAGAAACAAAAACTCACTTAAAACTTATCAATAGAAGAAAACAAACAGGAATTTACTGAATGTCTTCCAGAGATCGCTAACCATGGCTTTTTCATCCAGATAAACAATTTTCAAGGCAATAAATACACGATTGAGATGATGAATGCATGTGTTGTCTCTGAATTTGCCTGTGAATAGCGCTGGCTCCGTGGGTGTAGCCGCATTAGTGGGTAATGAGCTGAATCACGGACTTCTGACATGGCTCTCTTTTCATACAGATTACATAAACACAGAATGTTTGTTTTCGATTTGACTTGCACGATTTAAAACCTGACATTTCAACGTTTTGTTAGACATAAGTATGAATTTTTTGTGATTAGTATTCACTAAGTTACACTTCATTTTCTGAGAACTATCAGATTGGACTTCGTTCAGAGGGAGATGAGAGATCACGCATCATGTTAGTTTTCTTTATTTTACAAAAAGCACAACATTTTGTTTTTACTCTGAGTGTATACAAATAAAAGGAGATATTCTATAGTTTCAATTGATGTATTACTTATGTTTCTATGACAAAAAATGACGGAGTATTTTAAGTCTGTTTTGCTGCAATGTGAAAAAAAACCTGCAAAACGCGCCGGCGCGTTTTTAGACCTCAGAGTGTTAAATCTAGACTAAAAAACACATCTCTTTAACCTGGCATACACATAACACATTATCAATTTATATTTTCAAATCCGTTAAAGGATTATTAGGCTGCATAAATTAGGTCAGCCGGAACCGGGAACACTTCCTATAACACTAGATGTACTCATTACATCAGAAAAAGAATGGCATCTACGCTAATATTAGTCTTTCTGTTTATCCCAAGGTTTACCATAGTCAACCGGATCCGGGCCATATCCAGCTGAGACCAAGGACCTGCGCCTTGACACGACCACAACGCAGCCCTGAAGTATCAGCAGAGATCGAGTCGACTAGATCATCCACTGTGAAGGCCTCATCGACACGACAGCCAGTAGCACAGTTCCTCAACAAACCGTCCATACCGGCGTGATAAATACGATCCTCAACTGGATAGAACTGAAATAAATACTTTGAATGTTGCGATCCTATCAGATTTATGATAGCAACCTGATTCGTAACAAAGCAATGTTCGCCAGAGGAGAACTGGCCCCCCGACTAAGTCTGGTTTCTCCCAAGTTTTTTTTTTCTCAATTTTAACACCTGTTTGCCACTTGTTTGCCACCTGATGTCACCTGTTGGAGTTTGGGTTCCTTGCCGCTGTCGCCTTTGGCTTGCTTAGTTGGGGACACTTGACATTTGACTTGACATTTGATATTCAACAGTAGTCTTGACATTTATTCAACAGTGCTTTGATCTGCCTGCATTGACACTATTCTTAAAGAGCTGCTGTGCAGCAAAAATTATGTACCAGTTATCAATGTAAAGCTGCTTTGATACAATCTGCATTGTAAAAAGCGCTATATAAATAAAGGTGACTTGACTTGACTTTACTTGACTTGAGAGTCCATAAGGTGAGACGCCAGATAAATGGGCCTCATAATGCTCCTTTTGCGATTAAAACAGATTTAGGCTGGCTTATAATTGGAGATGTATGCTTGGGTAATTCTCACAAGCCAAGTGTGTTGAGTTGCAAGACACATGTGCTGGACAATGGTAGAACCTCATACTTTCCCCCATGTCAAAGTCACATCAACTTGAAGGATAGCTTATGTCTCACAGCTGAAGCACAAGGTATCCCTCATGTCTACAAGGGTGCATGTGCAAGCAGAGAAAATCACCTTGGCTGTTCGGTGTTCAAGCGCACAAGGGATGACAACAAACCTGCTCTGTCTGTTGAGGATCATATCTTCCTAGAGATCATGGACAACGAGTTTTTTAGAGATAGTGACAATAGCTGGGTGGGTCCTCTCCCCTTCAGACACCCTAGACCTCTTCTTCCCAATAACTGAGAGCATGCTCTTACTCGTCTCTACTGTCTTCGTCGGACTTTGCTGAAAAGACCGGAGATGAATCAGCAGTTCACAGACTTCATGCAAAGGTTGTTTGAAAACGATCATGCAGAGTATGCTGCTCCCCTTAAGCATTGACCAGGAACGCTGGTATTTACCATACTTTGGGGTTTATCACCCAAAAAAGCCCAACCAAATTAGAGTGGTGTTTGATTCCAGCGATCAATATCAGGGTCTCTCACTGAATAGCATCCTTTTGACAGGACCAGACTTAAACAACAGTTTGTTAGGTGTGCTTGATTCGGTTCAGAAAGGAGCCTGTTGCTGTGACTGCCGATATACAGCAAATGTTCCACTGTTTCACAGTGAGAAAAGATCACAGAGATTATTTGAGGTCCCTGTGGTTCCGTGACCATGATCTCGAAAAGGATGTGATTGAATGTAGGATGAAAGTTCATGTGTTCGGAAATAGCCCCTCCCCAGCAGTGGCGATTTACGGACTTCATCGGGCTGCCAAAGAAGGAGAGCTTATGCATGGAACCGACACCTACAACTTTGTGAAGAGAGATTTTTATGTGGATGATGGTCTGAGGTCATTTCCCGACTGCTGCTGAAGCTGTTGACTTACTTCGCAGGACACAAGCATCCCTGGCAGAATCGAATTTAAGGCTCCACAAGATAATGTCAAACAGCCCATTAGTGTTGGCAGCCTTTCCACCTGAAGACTGCGCTGAAGGTGTCAAAGATCTTGATTTTGGAGATGAAACCATACCAGCTCAACGTAGTCTCGGCCTGAACTGGGAAATATCAACAGACACCTTTACATTCCACTCACCAGATAACAGCAAACCTCTGACTCGTCGTGGCATTCTCTCCACTGTTAACAGCTTGTATGACCCTTTGGGCTTTGCAGCACCTGTCACAATTCATGGAAGATTCTTGTTAAGAGAGCTGTCAAAAGGAATAGAAAACTGGGATGAGCCCCTCCCTGAAGAGAAATGCAGGGAGTGGCTAATGTGGAGAAATTCATTGCAAGACCTGGAAAGAATTCATGTTCAAAGGACATATAGCTTGAAGTCACTCTCAAAGGCAAAATGTACAGAGCTGTGCATATTTTCAGATGGCTCCTTCAAGGCTATTGGAGCAGTAGCATATCTTAAGACAATCCATGAAGATGGACAGATCAACATTGGTTTCGTCTTGGGTAAAGCTAAATTGACACCTCCAGACGAACCTACAATTCCTAGATTAGAACTTTGCACAGCTGTGTTAGCTGTTGAGATATCAGATCTAATCTTGGATGAGATTGATTTCAAACCAGACTCTTCTGGAGGTTCTATGTGTATGTGCACAATCGTGTTCAAAGAATCAGGCAATCATCAAAGGCTGAGCAATGGCATTATGTGCCTACCGAGCACAATCCAGCCGACTGTGCGTCCAGGTCTGTTCCAGCTTCTCTTCTTACAGACTCCATGTTGTTGACAGGACCAGACTTTCTTTATAGACCTTCGGAAAGTGAGCTAACCTTGCAAGAGACTTTTGAGCTGGTGAATCCAGAGACAGATTCAGAGGTTCATCCTTTACCTCAAGCGAGCACTGCTGCCACTAGTATAACTGAGAAATCACTTAACCCAGAACGCTTTGAGCGCTTTTCAACATGGAAGTCACTGTTGAGAGGAGTGACGTGCTTGATCCATGTTGCCAGTTCCTTTCATGCACACATGCACACTGGCATAAGTGTCATCAGCCTTACTGCCTGTGAGTTAGACCAAGCCAAAAAGGTCATTCTTCTTTCTGTCCAAAAGTCTGTTTTTCCTGAAGAGTACAGTGCTCTTAAGAGACATGTTGAAATCTCTCAGAACAGTCCTCTGATCAAGTTGAATCCTGTTCTGGGCAAAGATGGACTAATCAGAGTTGATGGTCTTCTTACACATGCGCCTGTGGTCAGTGATGAGAGAAACCCCATTGTCTTACCTGGACCTCATCATATCTCCACCTTACTAATTCGTCACTTCCATGATCAAGTGAAGCATCAGGGCCGCCTTTTCATCAGGGTCCGCTAATCTCACACTATGAAGCATTAGTTAAGCATTAGTTAAGCACTAGTAAATATTCAATTCATCATTTATAAAACATTAATAGACATTAGTAAACCATTTAAATACAGCTATAAATGCTTTATTCTTGATTTATAAGCATATCTATAATGAGTTTAATAATTGTATTTTCATACTTTATTAATAATCAATTTATCATTTCTAAATTATGTATTACATTATTCACAAACCATTTATTTAGGAGTTGTCAGTGTTCATAAGATCATTTAGGAAGTGTAAGTAAATTATTAATAAAATATTTACAATATCAAGAATAAAGCATTTATAGCTGTATTTATAAACTGCTTACTAATGTCTGTTAATGCTTTATAAGTGATGAATTAACTATTTACTAATGCTTAACTAATGCTTCATAGCGTGCAGTTATTATAAAGTGTTACCCATAAGTGTGTTGTATGCAGGAAGTTACGTGGGAGTACAGAAATTCAAAAAATGGCTGACCTTCCAGAGGAGCGTCTCAGTACATCCCCACCTTTCACTTATGTTGGCTTGGATGTGTTTGGTCGTTTTTCAGTCTCAGCTCGTTGTACAAGAGGAGGTCACACAGAGAGCAAGCGCTGGGCCATTCTCTTCACTTGTATGTCCACACGTGCTGTTCACATAGAGATAATTGAATCCCTTGATACCTCCAGCTGTATAAACGCACTATGGTGCACTAGGTTTTTTGCCATTAGAGGGCCCGTGAAACAATGGGGGCTTGGGAGTGTTTGATAGGTGTAGTAAAGAGGATTCTGGACTCAATGTTGCTGCAGTACAGATCTCGTCCCCTTTCACATGAAGTCCTATGCACTTTCATGGCTGAAGTTTCTGCAATAATTAATACAAGGCCCTTAGTTCCAATCTCCTCAGACCCTGACTCACCTCTCATACTAACTCCTGCAATGCTTCTGACCCAGAAGGTCGGTGTTCCTCCATCTCCTGGAAACTTCTCAGGTAGTGACATGTTCAGGCAACAGTGGAAGCAGGTGCAGAGCCTCGCTGACAACTTTTGGTATTGCTGGAGACGCGAGTATCTCCCAACACTACAAAGTCGCCGCAAGTGGACTAGTACTCAACCTGACATTAAAGAGGGTGATCTCGTACTTCTTAAAAACAATCAGAGCCCTCGTAACGTGTGGCCTATGGCTCTTGTGTCCAAAGTTTTTCCAAGCATTGATGGGAGAGTACACAAAGTTCAGTTGAAAGTTACAAAAAGCGGATCTGGAAAGGATGTAAAGTATCTTAGACCAATTACAGAGGTTATTCTTCTGTTGTCTAATGAAAATTAAGATTTTTAGGATGTCTGGTGGGGAGTGTTCTGCTCCAAGTTTACTTGTCACTTGTATAGTATGTATAGTTATGTAGTTTTGGTGCCCCCCAGTGGCAGTTCTCCAGAAAAATAAGTGATCACATTTCTCATGCGGTTAGCTCCTCAATCTTCAGATGCCATCCTTTGTTTTGCGTTTGTAAAAGCATCATCTGTAAGTTAATTCTTCTTTACATAATACTTGATGATACATATTTTCATATATTTGTCATAAGTTTATTCAGATTCTTTGATTTAATGTCATTTTTGTGATGGTAGCCTTTAGCTATTAGCCTAGCCTTTGTTTGACAGCACTCAATGTGTTAATCTCAATCTACTTTGATAAGATAACTTCTGTATGAGTCAATATTTGTATTTGTTGCCAATTTCTTGGTCATCTGATAATCCCATTTAAGTAAATTGATGACATTGATTTAATTTGGGCTATTTTCAGATATACTTACATGAATGCTCTTTAGTCATTGGTTAATTTTTCTGATTGTTGTTAATTTGCTGTTTTACTCTTAATTCATAATGTACCTGGCATCTTATTAAAACGTCAAAGACTAAGATTAATCCTGACTCGTCTGTACTTTATGGATGGAGTTTGGCTGGCTGTTAAATTGCATTGGTAGATGCAAGGAGAACAGTACACCTTCTGAAGTGAAGCGATGCATTTATGTAAAATAAATATCTATATTTAACAAGTTATGAAGTAAAATACCTAGCTTCCACCAGACCGCCTTCCGTATTGAAGTTACGAAGAAAGTGTAAACTGGCGTTGTCCGTTAGGGAAGGCGTAGGACATAGCGTAACGCAGCATAACCTTTTTGAACTGAAAGAGTTTTAGACTTTCTTCGTGCGTTGAATACGGAAGGAGGAATTGCTGATTATATTATATTATATAGTATTATATTATCAGGAAAACTGTTTAAGAAATGCAATTATTCAGTGTCTATATAGAAATTTGTTTGGAAATGTAAAAGGTTGAGTGAAAATGAGTCTTGAGTTAAGAGTTTTATTCTTTCACAAGAGATTTATGAATTTAGAGAGGTGTGGAATTACTCAGGCAACCTTAAAATGAGAGAATATAATGTAATGTAAGAGACAAAAAATAGTCGTCTGATCTTATGAAAAAAATATTTTCCCATATTAAGTCTTTCTACAAATGTACAAAAAAAAAATAAAGATTTAAATGTCATTACTTCAGTTCAAATGTCATTTGCTGCATTAGTGCACACAATTTGGACTTTTTTCTTTCTTTTGGCTCAGTGGTAAGCATTGACAAAAAAAAAAAAGGTCAGAGCTGAGCCAGGAGTCCTTTCTGTTGTGGAGTTATCCCTGTATTGGTGTGGGCCTCCGGTGAACGTCATTTCACCAAGTACAACATGTTCCTGGATCAACATCTTTGTTAACATTCCAGATTTGAGGGACAAGTTTACCATTTATGTCAAATTTAGGCTTACAACTTGGGATAGGTGCTTCCACAACAGTGTTATTCAACTATCATTTCCCTCTGATTTTAGGGATAAGTTATGGGTAGGGTTAGGTTTAGGGGTTGGGAAAAGGTTAGGACTAAATTTTCGGATAGGAATGTTGTTCCAGGATCAACAAAATATGTTGATCCAGGAACATGTCTTACTTGGCAAAATCACGGTGACTGTGGGCCTCTGATTTTCCACACAATCACAAGACATGTAACGTAGGTGTTTTGGACACTGTAAAATTGGCTGTGTGTGTTCTTGTATACATGGTTTATGAGGAAACAAATGTGTATAATGGGTATTACAATGTAAACATATTTTATGAGGACACTTCCTGTGTCCTTGTGTTTTTTGTTTTTTTAATTAAACAAATGCAGACAGTTTTCTGTGATGGGTATGTTTAGGGGTAGGGGTAGTGTAGGGGGATAGAAAATATAGTTTCTACAGTATAAAAACCATTACATCTATGGAGAGTCCCTGTAAACCACATATACAAGTGTGTTGTGTTGTGTTGTGTTGTGTTGTGTTGTGTTGGTGCATGTGCATTTCTGGTATTCCCTACATTATGGGGACCAAATGTCCCCACACGAGATAGCCCTGGGATAAGGTTAGCAAGTAATATGTTATAAGCAATGTCAAAAATGTTAACAATAGGCTTAATAATCTCAGTCAACTTTAAATGATGTTGAAAGAAATATATAGACATGTTTTAAAAAATTCAAGAAGAGACATTTGGAAAAGATATGTATGATGGTTCTTTTTAAGCTCATAGCTAACAACTGAAATCATCATGCAATGGACCAAATGATGTAATTCATATGGGGCCCCATATGGCCTAATTTGACTTTAATAAACATGGTTGTTACAGGTCATTATACTGTCATATTGCCTTAGTCCTTATACCCAGGAGGCCTCTCTGTCCAGAACTGCTCTCAGTGGGATAACTGAACAGATAATTACCTTGTAATGACAATACTTTAATTAAACCCCACTGACCATACAATTAGACTTGGATCCCTTCAGGCTGATCAAAGCTTTTAGTGACCTCTAAAAACATTCAACCAAATAGATCTATGGAAATTGTTTATTTTCAAAACAAAACCTATTCTATTTTAAACCATCTGAACTCTAATTCATACACTTCTTTCAGATAGCTCGCAAAGCTATCAAACACAAGCAATATAGCCTTAACATATTAGGCAAGGCAAGTTTATTTATATAGCACATTTCATACACAATGGTAATTCAAAGTGCTTTACATAAAAGGAAATAAATACATAAGAATTAAAATGGAATGCATAAGAAATAAAAATAACAATAAAAGCAGAGAATACCCCTATCTGGATGGAAGAGTCAGAATATTTGTCAGGTAGCTGTGTGTTTAAACTGTTACAGACAAAGTACTTTTGCAGACAAATCTTCCTGGAACCACCAGGGCTAACTCAACTTTGTTGTCCATTAGAGCGGATCTAAATGGATCTCCCTTGCGCCGGAGTCATAAAAAATATTTATATTTGTCAGGTAGCTGTATGTTAAATAGTACCCTTACAGACAAATCTTCCTGGACTAACTCCGTCCAGAGCTCCATACAGGGATAACAAAGTCTTACTTCCTAATTCTTCCAGCTCTTCCAACCAGACAGCAAGATTTAAAATGCATTAAAACAGTCAGAAATAAAAAGAGAATGCTTAAGAAAGTGATATAAAATGCAAATATATATATAAAATAAAAGAATAAAAAGATGATACATATAAAATAAAGTGCAATCAGTTTGTACAGTTTAGCACAGTGCTCAATTAATAAATGCACAGCTAAACGGAAATGTTTTGAGTCTGGATATGAATGTGGCTACTGTTGGAGCAGGTTTTTGTTGCTGTTGTTTGTTTGTTTTGTTTTTTTTAAAGACTAACAATTTAACAATTTAGCAGCTTGTTTAGCAATTATAGGTATGCAAAACTCAATTGAAAGCTAACCCAAATTAGATTTTCGTCCTTTATTAGCCTTTAAATGCTGGCAAATTAAAAATTTAGGTAAAACTAAGTGTTACATTGTCTGTTGCACATTAAATATACTTACTAAAGTAATAACAAAAAATTATACATAATTAAAAGCAACTAACCCAAAGCCAATCCCTACTCCTAACCCTTACCCTATAGTAAGTACATGTTGTTAATTAATATTATTCAGTACTTAATTATATAATTACACAGTAACATGGGCACCTTAAAATAAAATGTAACCAAATTTTATTCATTAGTACGGAACCCCGGACATGACATGCAGGAAAAAAATAGTAGGCTAAATCGTGTGCACGATTTACTATTTCGTTCCCTTGATGTATAAATCAAGGGCATGATTTATAAATCGAGGGAACAAAATAGTTAATCATGCGCACGTTTTAGTAAATCGAGGAAATGAATTAGTAAATCGTGTGCATGATTTCTTTTTTTCTTGCATGTCAAAAAAAGAGGTTCAACATGTAAAGTCAGTTATGTTCAGAGATTAAACATGTTAAGTTAAGCGAGTTATCTGCAGTATTCCATTCAGTTATCATGGATCTATGTGCAAGCCAGAGAAAGTTTGAGTTTAAAGTTCAAAGTAAAGTGGTCTTGCCACTTAATGTGTTTGGATTGAAATGTGTATTGTTTGGGTTGAAATAATTGTTTTTCCAAATTCTCTAGGCATGATTGTTTATATTTACAGTTCTGGTTTGAATTTAAAAATTAAAATCAGTAATAACAATTAAGTAGTTGTGTTCTTATTTTTAGATAATCTAGTGTGACAACTTACCCGCCGATGGGGCAAATTGTCACAAGTGCACATTCTCTATTCAACAGTCTACAACTCCGTAATGAGATAAGATATGAAAATGTAATGAATACAACATATGTGCCCAAGACTTCCTTCTTTCATTTGGTATGACATTTATACCATTGTGATGTATGGTGCTGAGTAAATGTTAGACAGTGTGAAAAGTGTGACAACTTACCCCGCTCTCCCCTACTACATTTCAGCACTTTTTTTTTTGATTTCATGTTTTGTAAATTTGCTAATTTTCAGTGTCAAATAGCATTCAGTGGTATGGTAGCAAATACCAATCTTTTTAGTGCACCATCAAATGATGTAACTCAAAACATGTAATTAACAAGTCGTTAACATGTTTTCATTCCTAATATGGTCCCTTGACCATTCCAGGAAAGCATTTTGACCACCACATTCTCCCAGTAGGCTAAGATAAATGGACCTTCAGGTTTAATTAGACATTACAAAAACAAATGAATCCCTTTGGTCAAAAGGTCAAAAGGCCAGTCCCAGTGAAGCTTGACTGATGTTTTTAGATGAAGAATATTCCGTCATTATAATGGATGATTACACAGAGATAATGCATACTTTTGAGATTTATTTCTCAGTTGTTTTCTCTGAGAACAATGAAATATACTGTATTTGTATAACAAAATAAAATAAGATAAACGCTGCTTTATGCCTTTGAAATAAGACCATCAGGGGCCAAGATGGGGGTTAAATAGAAATTTGATTTGGACCAAGCAATATATTTTTTTACATTCATATTGCATTTTCTGTCCAAGACACAGATATAGCACATATAAATATTTGTTTAGACTTTATTATCCTTACTGTAAGTATTCAGTCATATTAATTAACAAAATGTACTCACTATATGGTAGTTCGGATTAGTGTTTGGTTTAGGTTTGCATATAATTAGGCATAATTTACTGTAACACATTTCACATATAGCAATAACAGCAAATTCTGCCTATTTATTTGCAACCCTAACCAAACACTAATCCCAAATACCATATTGGGATTAGTGATTGTTTTAGGGTTGCATATAATGTGGACACTATGAAATAAAGTGTTACCAAATATTTCAGTTAAATCCTAGTAGGGTTTTAATTTATAGGATGGCGATTAATGACATTCAGGTGAAAGTTTCAGAAGTACTTGGGAAATAAATAAGGTGTGAAAGTGCATTGCTCTGAAGTCAGGGGGTAACATTTGTAGATAGAATGACAAAAATGCCAAAGCAAAGAACATGTAAAATGTAAAACACTTTAAACATGTAAATTAAAACCTTAAAAATCAATTCTTTGTTTCACAGGGTGCCAGTGGAGAGAGGTCTGGATAGGTGAAATATGTTCCCTCTTTTTTATCCAGGTCAGGAAATGAGCTGCAACATTTTGGACAAATTGTAATCGTGAGAGTGATTACCAACTGATTCCAGCATACAAGACATTGCAGTAATCAAGCCTTGAGGAAATAAAAGTGTGAATAACGGTCTCCAAATCCCTAAAAGTAAGAAGGTGCTTTAACTTTCAAAGTCACTTTAGCTGAAAAAAAGCTAGCCCTGACCACTGAATTTATTTGTTTGTCAAACTTCAGATCGGAATCAAAGATGACCCCCAGATTTTTTAAATAAGAATGTGTGTTGGTTCCCTCTGAGTCCCTGTTTGCTTTGATAGCTCCATACACTGTAAAAAACATCAAAAGTTGAGAAAACTTAAAAGTTTAAGGCATCAAACTTCAGCAAATTTTTGTGTTTTCTCAACTTGTTTTTGTAGGAGATTTTTTGAGTTCTCAACTTTTTGTTGTATAAATTGAATACAATAAGTTTAGAAAACTCAACCTGCTGAAGTTTGTTACCTTAAAAGTTTAAGTTTTCTCAACTTTTGATTTTTTACAAGTGAATGTACTATACACTATTCCCACATGCCCATGTAAATACAATACCTAAGGACAGAATATTAAAACAAGTATATTTTTATAGAGTTTTTCTATACATTTATTTTTTAATATAATTTAAATATTAAACTTCCAAAATTTAACTGCTGACATACAGTACAGTACTTCAAGCAAGAAAAAAAGAAGATTCAAACACAGTTCAGACAAAAGCATGTTAATACAAATAACAGCAAAATATATTCAATTGCACCCAGTATATTAAAATGTGTAGTGTTGAGTAACAAGTAACAAGGAAACTTGCCATAAGTATTTTATTGAATATTAAATTGGAGATTATTACAGAACATCAAGGAGATTATGACTTGTTTTATGATGACATAAGAAGTATATGTTACATGAGAAAATTTGTGAATGATGTGCCTCATCATATAGCACTACACAAATCATTTCAGGGAATTAAGTTTTAAGATAAAAAAACAACAACAACAAAAAAACATTGTAAAACCAAGTAACTTTTTATATGTCATATTCTCCTTTAATTACTTATTCTGGAAAATTGACAATTTTTGACCGCTGAAACAAACATAAAATGTTTTTGCGAATTTCTGGCAAATTTAAGCCATAAATAAGAGGATTGAGAACAGGAGGAATAACAAGAAATTCCACTGAAAAAATTATAGCCACAATCTTGTATTTGTCTGAATCATATCGACTTAGAGCAATGTCACAAAATGATGCAATAGAGTAGTTCAGAAAGCTTATAATGTGAGGAAGACATGTTTGTAATGCTTTGCCCCTAAATTCTTTGGAGCTTTTTTGACAAATGACCAAAATTCTGACATAAGTATATAAAATGAAGAAGGCAGGGAGAAAAATTGTTGTTGCTGTGACAAAAAATCCAATTATGTTGTTACTCAAAGTTGAAGTCCCACAAGAGAGTCGAACCACAGACCAGTTGGAGCAGTACAGTCGAGCTATGTCAGTCCCACACAAAGGCAACCTGGCTGAGAAGAGAATAATGAGACCCATAGAAAACGCTGCATAAAGTGATGCTATTGCCATGTACAATGCTGTTACTTTTAATGTCATAATTTTATGATATTTTAAAGGGTTGCATATGGCAACATATCTGTCATATGCCATCAGAGTTAATATTGTATATTCAGATATTGCATAAGAATAAATGGTAAAAATCTGAACATAACATGCTGGCCTAGAAATGGTATTTGTATCAGAAAGGAGATCAACCATTATCCTAGGGAAGAAACCAGCTGAGCCATAGAGATCATTGACAGACAAACAAGATATCAGTATGTACATTGGCTCATGAAGAGATCTGTCTTTAAACACCACAAACAAAATGATGGCATTAAATAATATAATTGCTAAATAAAGTGCAAGTATCAATATTAGGATGAGATATTTCATGTGAACAAACTCCTTGAACAAAGTGAAGTAAAAATATGAAGGCATGGTTCCATTTTCCATTTGCTGAAACAACGAAATAGCCACTTAAAAAGAAATATATGGATTCAGTCTAGTCCATTAATATTTTTTAAAGTAGAAATCAAGAGAGAAAAATTCTCTGAATAGTGAAGGTGAAAGTGAAGATAACTGGTTGTTGCTGTTGGTCTGAGGCAACTTCTGAATTTGCTGTAAACAGTTTTTATATAAGCTACTGTGACAGAACACATGGGAATTGACCACATTAGATTTGCTATTCATTAAGTAAAAAAACAAAACAAAAAAAACAATGGCAATAGATAATGGCTGTATATAAATCATAAAGTCACATAAAATGTAAGCTCACTGAATTTCAACCCACTTTGAATTGTTACAGTGTCAATAGAATATGTAAATGAACCATGTTTACTCTCTCTGTGTTTCCTGGATCGAGAAATTCCCTTTTTTTTCAGCAAAAAAAGAACTTTTGACTGCTTCCAGGATTTTCCTGAAAACTACAGATTGTACTTCTGCATTTTTGTATCCCAGCCCACGGACAGTTGGATTGACAGAAGGTTAACAAAACAGCTATTACAATAAGTTTATCACTGAAAATTGTATAATATTTTGTCTGCTCTTTAAACAACATTATGGTACAAATTGAACACTTCAACAACCTTCTCACCTGTATTCAATGGCTTTTTGCTTCAGGAGGTTGGGCAGAACATGCTCCCTTTTCTGCTTCTTCCAAATTAACAATTTTTCTCATTTTTTCCCTATCCCTTGGCCTTATGGAGGAAAAAAAGGAGACTACAAACACAGAGGTTTTTTTTTTTTTTTTTTAGTTTATCCATAGCAGTGTAATCTTTGTATTTACAATTCTTTGCAGTAGCCACTGCCTACAACATGCCGGATTCTTCACTGGAAACCAAAATTAACTCACTCCTGCTAAATGTTTACTCTCTGAATTCTTGCACAACTCAACAGAAACTCAAGTTGCCTATGTTTTGAATTGTTTATGGATGGTGCACCAAAAGTTGTTGCTCATAAGAGGGAAAATTTCAGGAAATTGAGGCGTCAAAACCTGTGTCAGGAGGAGCAGCTAATGTTCGTATGTGCAGTGATCACTTTGTCCAAGGTTAGTTAATATAACTTAAATATGCTAAGCCCTAGTGATTTAAATCATGTGGAGTCTGTAGACTGGACTCTTACAGTTCTCATCGGTTATCAGAAATGTAAGCCCATGTCAGAAGCATTGCTTAAAGGAACAGAGAGGATCAACATAGACGCGCAGAAGCTGCAGAGGCCTTGCTGGATCTCTGTGAGTCAGCTGAGAACCCAGAGCAAGAGGACAACACAGAGATGTTACTGTATATGAGCAACAAGGTAAAATGATTGTATTAATAAGTTTTGCCACTAAAAGACAGTTGTCAGCAGATGAGGTTCAACAAACTAGAGAAATAGCTAATGTGCATATTCATGTCAAAAGGGTTATTGGATTAGTTAGAAGGAAATATCAGATTCTGCAAAGTAGGGCCATGCCCATTGAACACATGGCAACAAAACCAGACGAGTCACTGACTTTGATAAGATTGGAGTTATTTGCCATGTCAAATTTTTCAGTCTGTGGTCCAACTAGAGTAAGAAATTATGAAACTATGGAATAATTAGTAATGATATGCCTTTTTCTGTCAGCTGAGCTGTATGAAAAAACTTTGGGTGGATAAATGATAGCTATATAAAATGTTGGTATATTACATAATAGCACACATTGCTACAACAAAAACAAAGCATATGCGCTCCAGAACAAACAACACTCTACTTTGTGTACATAATAATCAAATGACCTACCCAGGTATATCAGCAACACAAACAGGGAAAAAGCATGATAAGAGACGTACAGCTCCAAATCAGTGACCGTGATGGCAGGTTTGTAACAAAACACATGCTCAGAAAACAAACAATATTCTGTTTATTGCACATAGTAAATCAAATGACCTACTCGGGTATTATCAGCAACACGAACAGGGGAGAACAGACAATACAATTTATGCACTGTGTTCAGCCGCTCTCCACACTCCCACCAGTACAACACCAAACAACCATGTGCTTGTCTCGACAGTGTCACGCCAAACAGCGTTTAACCAATTTGAGCGGAAGTTACATGACAAGCATTCTTCCGTGATGTCTTCATCAAACAAAATAACTAAATAAACGAACCCACTACACATATAATGCAAAATTAATATTGTTTAACACATTCACTCTAACAAAGGCTAGGTTTTTCATTCAGGCAGCATTTACACTGGCACAAAAAATCTTTTGCTCACATCTGACACAGATCGGAATTAGGTGCACACGTGTGAACACAAAAATCCACACGAGATCCGATTTTTTCGCATCCGATCTGAGCCACTTCCAAATGTGGTTTTAAATCCGATACATATCCGATCTCTGGACATGCGACTTACGTCTAAACACGCATATCCGATTCCCATTGGAATTCCAAGCCACCACACAGCGAGGGCGGCACGTTTGCTCACTAAAAGATAGCTTTTATGTTGTAAGCAGACGTGTTTGTATGCACTCGCACTAAAATTCGCAGCTTATTATTGAGGTGGGAACTTTATGTCTAACGTTATCTATTTTTCTAGAAAGAGATTGCACACACACACACACACACACACACACACACAGCAGCTGAATTTCAACCTTTGCCCACAATGCCCGGTTAATTTAAAAGAGACCGCCGTTGTTATTTTCTTATAAGCCAAAAGCTTCACTGTACTCTCTCTCTCTCTCTCTCACTCTCTCTCTCTCTCTCTCTCTCTCGCGTGCGCGCGCTCTCCCTAGCCTGCTCGAATTCAGTTAAAAAAGTGGAATTCTAAATCTGATTACTGTAGATAAAATATCAAACTCAAATTACCTTTATTTTCCAGTCTATATTCGTTCAGTCAGAATTCGCGCTGCAATACATCCATGACACTGACAGCTGTCCATTCTGGCAGGTAATCATGACCACCCGACGTGAAATATATGAATAATTTTGATAGAACGGCCATTCAAAACCCGAGGATCTACTATGTGCATGTAAAACTATCAATGACAATCATTTTGGGGTAGGAAGTAATGTAAACACAGATATCGGATACCAGTCGCGTCTAAAGTCAATGTAAACACACTGGCCAAAAAATCGGATATGGTCAAAAGATCGGATCTATGCATTAAGACTTGCAGTGTAAATGCAGCCTCAGTCTCTCTTGTTAATTTATTTATTCACGTTTAAACGCCATAACCCTAGCAAAACATTAATGTGGTGGGTTGAATTTTTTTTCCCGGTCCAGCTCTTATGATTCCTAAGCAAGACAAAATTTCTAATGATGAAACTATTTAAAGTAAACTCATTAAGGCAGTTGTATGCTCAAAAGTTGTTGCTCTTTCTGGAAACCTTAATCTGTTGTAGCCTGGGATATTTATAATCCGGACCTCATTATGTCGGACTCACCGCAGGTAACTCATAATCTGCAGTTGTTAATCCTGTCTCCTGACAAAAACATTGCATGCGGCACCTGTAGTGTGTGGAAAGTTACTGGAGTGCGCAGCCGTGCATGTCTCGCACGTCTTGCAAAAGGAACGTAATGGCAGTGATTGACAAGCCAGAGGGCCAATCCGCGCACGTCTTTCACAAGGAACGTAATGGCAGTGATTGACAAGCCAGAGGGCCAATCGTTTACGCGAATGGCTGATGTTTTTAAGGCCCTACCTCGTGCACAGATGATGTATATTAATATTATTCCTTTCAGTGCACCTAATAAATAGTCTTTTATCAGTTAGTAAAGACAGTTATATTGCAAAAGTAATATTGCAAAAATGTATAAAACAAAACATCCTCTTTAGCACCTTTAAATGAAAGAAACTTATCCAAGATGACGATGGTGATGATGATGACTATTTAAACCAATTTGTTCTATCATTATAGGTGGGAGAGAAATGCTGAATTTCTTTATTCAATTCTAACAGTGCTTGTTGCAAACAGCACCATAGTCATTAAGGGCTTAAAGCTGCAGTCCGTAACTTTTTTTTTGGTTAAAAATTATCCAAAATCTATTTTTTGAGTACATTACCAGCCAGTGTTCAAAACTATCTCCTTATCTTAGCTCGATTCACAACGGTAAGCTTGTAATAATGTTTTATAATAAGAGCTGGTGGATTTCCGCGGGAAATTCGAGCATGCAGCAGTTCGTCTTTGCATCATTACGTCACGTCTGTAAACAGAAAGGAAGGAGTCCAGGCAAGTCAGTTTTATCATGTGAGGATGCTGCTTGTAGCGGATCATTTATAGCCTGTTCTCACAGCAGCTGAAATAATTAAATGTCAATCTGACACTGACAATCATCAGTGACAACTGGAGATTCACCCGTAGTCAAAAAGCAAAAGACTTTGGACTGTGGAGTGGCTACAGAAATTGAAATCTACAGGTAACACTAATATACACTAAATACACATATAGCGTGCATCTCAATCAGGCCCCTAGTTCAGTAGTCAGGGCTAGAGCCCTGCATTTCTGCCCGAGCCCGATGGGCCCCACGGGCCAGGCTTCGGGCCGATTTTCACGTCATAGCTCAGAGGTGGGATGGGCCTCAGGCTTGTTTTAGGCTTCTCCTCCTTTTAATACTTTGGACATCCATTAATTAAAATGGCGGGAACATGATGAGACCATAGCTGCGTCTCATTTCGTGTCCTCATGTTTAGTGTAGCAGAGAGTGCACCTTCAGCGCAGCAGCTGGAAGAGTGAGAATAGAGTGCCTCAGGGATGACACATTTTTGTAGGCAAAACCTGGAAGCGAGTTAGCATTTTAGGACTTCCGGTTCCAACGCCGTAAAGTCTATGGTTTTTTAAATGGGTTTTTGCTAAATCGCCTGAAATAAGGTCTGTGGTTAACAAAGCCTCTAAATACTTTCACGTTTTGATCTATGACATAAAACACACCAGTTATAACCCACTTGTGATTTTTTTAACTTTTACTGTGTCTTAAAATCGGCGGTTGCTAACAAATTGCTAAAAGGGACATGATTAAAAACGGGACATTTGGACAGCATTTCTCATGAAAAAGTGGATAAGTATTCATAACAGCACAGATCATAATCAGCGAGCATGTTTATAAATAAAGTTGTTTTCTAAATAAAGTTTGAGGAAGCTTGGTGGTGGTGACGTTGATCCGCGACCATGGTGTGCTGTAGTCCGTTTATAGCCTACTGTTAGCCTTTTATATCTGACGACTTTATTTAGGCTTCAAAATCTATAAATGTTGTGTTAACTTGTAAAGATTATCTTGATAGACAAAACGTGTCATAAGTGTCATAACCCTTTGTTAAACACAGAGCTTATTTTTAGCGATTTTCCAAAAGTCTATGGGAAAAATGCATAGGCTTTCAATCGAGGGAACCCATGCGCCGCTAACTTCCTGGTTGGCCTACAAAAACACGTCATCCCTGGGGTACTCTATTGGATTCAAATTAGGGATGTTCATTTCGGTGTGACACATTAAAAATACCAACATGTTATTTTCAAGGCTTTAGTTTTATACATGTGCAAATACGGCATATAAAACAACAGAATATGAGTATGAATGGTGAAATCGCGCCGGCGCCTTGTGCACATACACAACATAGCCTATCAGTTCTCACATTTTTAACTTGACATCACAGCCTGTTTATTATCAAAATAAAATACAGTCAATCAAAGTTACACTGCTCAATGTATATATAGATGTATATATAGGCTAGTCTGTACAATCTGTGGTGTTAAGGCCTATATCGACTCACTTAAAAAGCACAATTGAAGGATGTATTGTTGGAACGCGAGCGAAGTACAAAGCCTATAATTTACATAATAAATAATAGTTTAGCATTCAAATACTTCAAGAATATGGAAACATTTGGATTTGTGCCGAATTGGAGAGGTAGGCGACATGTTCTTTTATTTTTCATTATGGTTCTGTTCTGAATAGGCAACCGTTTATAGGATATGTTGTCTATAGCTATATGTTTATAGTTTGTTTTCTTTTTAAACCGTCTAACCGATAGTATTAATTGGTCAAACTTCTTGGTTAACAGTTAACTAGTCAATTATGAGCATCCCTAATTAAAACTTTCCAACGCGGATGCCGTGCTTTTTCTCTCACGATTCTCTTTCTCTATCAGAGCGTTCTTCTGTCTGTAGCATGTTGTCTCGCTTTTCATTTGAAAATAAAATGATCATGTTCAGTGGTGAAGCTTTGATTTTGATGCACAGCTGTGGTGTAAGGTAAGACAACCTGTTAAGTTTGTTTTTAAGCCAGTTTTGTTTTTGTTTTGTTTATTTTTCCGCACGCTGTTACGAGCAGCAGAGCAGCCTGCCTCAGCTTGAAAAAAGTTTCTTTTTACTGTGGTAGTGCTAATAAACGTGTCACGGGTGTTTTGGTTTTGTTCACGTTTTTGATTTCATGTCTTTTATTTTGTAGTTTGTTTTATGTTGCTTGTTGTGTCATGCTTCCCTTGATCCTCATGTTCTCCCTTAGTCCATGTGTCATGTTCTGATTGGGTGTTTATGGTCATGTGGTTTTCAGTCCTGTTCTTTCATTGGTTCTCTTGTTCCTTGTGTCACTTCCCCATTGGTTGTCCTAGTCATGTGTTCATTCAGTTCTTGTATTTATAGCCCTCATGTTCCATTGTTATCTTGTCTAGCTTTGTTTTATGTAACCTGCTGTTTGGTGAGTGTTAGTGTTTATAGTTCAAGTCAAGTCACGTCTTTGTTTATGTTCATGCTATGTTTTTGTTATGGATTATTTTCATTATTAAAGCTGCACTTGGGTTCTAAACTACGCTTGCCTCCAGTGGACTCCCTCTGTGTTACAACGTTACACTAACATTGTGATATGTTTATATTAGTGTTTTACATCTATGGCTTTTATTGAACAAGTGTTGATTTGAGAGTCTAAATCGATCAAACGTGCTCAACTCACTGTCGGCCGCTGTGGTCGTCACTTTAAAAACATAAGAAGTGCTCCAAACATTTTTCTAAATTAACTAAATAAAGAAACGAAAAGGTTTACAACTACTTTGCAATTAAAAACAAAACTGAACATTTTAATGGCTGCAACAAAGGCTGCGTTATGGAGAGGATTTAAAAAAAGGGCTCTGGTCAGGGCACTGATCAGGAAATCGGCCACATTCATTTATTTACATGATATACTGATTCACGACCTTTGGAGCAAGGGAGCTGAGTGAGAGTCAGGGATAGGCAATGCTGATGTTGTTAACATTAACAATTTGAGAACAAAGTATAACAGTAATAATACATTTCACGGATTGGCGTGATCCAAGCTAAGGGATCATTAGATTTAATCATCATTGGCAGCACAATTTATTGTAGGCCTAATGCTTTTTTCCTCAGTTGGTCAAAACAAAAGTGGCAGAAATGTTACATACTTGTTCAGATGATATTTTCCAGTGAAAAATCTTAAATTGGCCTTACTTTCAAGACATAGAATCTGTGATTCTGAAGCACAGTATCCACACCGGCGCGTTGACTGACAGCAAACATTAGATTCATCCGCTGAGGAGTCGTGCTGATGCACAACGCACGAAACGATAACTATTCCGCATATGACTGCAATCGCAGGTTTCAAACAGAAGACAAAGAGGAAAAATTGCGGAATGCAGCTTTAAGAAAGCATTGCATAATTTAAAGGGGAGGCTCGTGTCAATTTGTAACAAGTAGCTGGATTCATTTTTGTGCTCATTTCTTGTTTCCTTCCAGAATGCAGGGAGACATACTAACCTTAGCACATATAGTGGACAGTCACAATATTTCACAATATTGGATGTAAAGTGAATATAATAATGAGCTACATGGTTAAAGTATACACACACACACACACACACACATTTGGTTTTCATGTTTTATGGGGACATTCCATAGACAAAACTATTTTATATTGTACAAACTCTCCTTATGCTAACCCTACCCCTAATCCTACCCCTTACAGAAAACGTAGGAGCATAACACAAAGCAGTCTTCATTAAATCCACAGTGGATAAACAGAGACATTGTAGGAGAACTCAGAATACTACCACAATGAGTTAATGAGACAGGACAATAAGGAAACACAGGGCTTATAAATGCAGGGAGTAATCATTAACACAAAACACTTGCACAGAATGATTAACTGCTTGGTGATCTAGGAGACAAACTGGAACTCAGGCAGACACAAAGGGAAAAACAGAACATACTTGTGACACTACCTGAAGGGGTTTATAAGACAAATAATTTTTTTGCGAATATCAGGCAGGTTTAAAGCATAAACAAGGGGGTTCAGAATGGGTGGGATAATAAGAAACTCCAGTGAAAGGAAAACTGACAGCCCTGTAGGAAGTTCTAAATTCACAATTCGACTCAAAGTGACCTCAGAAATAATAGCAATTGAGAAATTCAAAAGGACCACTATGTGTGGAATACAAGTTTGAAACGCTTTGCTCTTGAACTGTGCTGAGCTTCTTTGACAAATTATAATAATTTTTACATATGAATATAATATTAAACTTAAAGGTATTACAGTAGTTGTGATTAATATAACCAAGCCAAAAACATTATTAATTATAGATTTTTCACAAGAAAGCTTGACTACTTCATAGTTGTGGCAGTACACTTTAAATAATTTGTTACCACACATTTTCAGTTTTGTACTTAAAAAACTAGCAACACTAAGTAAAATCATTGGATATGCCAGGTTTATAACTACTGAAACAGTCAAAAACCTTGGTGTAATTATGTTGTGGTATCGTAAGGGTTTACAGATTGCAACAAATCTATCAAATGCCATTATCATTAATATCATATATTCATTTGCGGCATACATGAAAATGACAATACACTGTAAGACACATGCTTCAAGAGAGATTGAGTGTGTATCAGATAGCAAGTCTGTCAGTACTCTTGGGAAAAAGCCAGCAGTTCCAAACATAGAGTTGACAGACAAACACAAAATAAGAATATACATGGGCTGGTGTAAAGTCCTTTCCAGAAATATTGCAAGCATAATAAGGACATTAAATAATATGATAGCACAGTACAGCATAAATCCTAAACTGAAGAAACCATATCTTGTGTACCCAAGATTTTCAAATAACATGAAGTAAAAATATGTCCCATTTTCCATTTTGCATTAGGCAGAGTTCCTTTATTGACCTGAAGAAGAAAGTACACAAAGTTTCTATGATTATTAAACATCTTTACTACTTTGCATTATTAACTTGAGATCAATAAGGTTAAATTTAAATTATATTAATTTCTGAATATTCTAATACATTTCTACATGAAGTAGCATTAGTTGATGAATTATGAACAAACATGGATTATCAATGAACAGTAGTATATTATAAATAAATTCACAAAAACTTAGATTAATATTTGCTGTGTATATAAGATATGTATATATGTGTGTATATATAAGAATTGTGTATACATAATCTTCAGGTTTATTCGGTTTAACAAAATACTTGTGAGATATCACACCAGGCAAATATTTCTATACCTTAAAACACACATTACATAATGGAAATACCTTCTGTGATGCACCATGAAATGACCATTGTTGCTCATTTAATGTGCGAGAGAAATCACTATATGTGTTTTAGAAAAACTGTGGGTCATCATTCTTATAGCATCCAACATGTCTCAGGAGGTCTCTCTGCTTTTCTGCATAAAGAGCACAAACCCCTCCTAACCCTTTATCTTTTCTTTCTTTTTTTTTTTTTTTTTTTTTCCTTTTTTTGTCATTTTGCCTGTGTCAATGCCAAATGCATACATTTTGGCAGAAGTATGTATTTTTATTGTAATTTTAATATTTCGTCATTATTTCTTTCATAAATCTATTGGTAACACTTTAGGTCATGGTAACCCACTAGTAATGACTGAAGTATTACCAAATACTTAAGAAGAAATTACTAATTATTTGGATCAGTATTCTAAAGTGAGAAACATGATAACTCATGATAACTACTGGAGTCATTGTAAACTTTTGAGGTTTTTGTAAAGTATTGGATAGTATTAAATCAAGAGTTACTATATAACTCTAAAGTAACTACTTCTTATTTGTATCAGTATTCTAAAGTGAAGATCATAGTAAGCCACTAGTAATTACTCAAGTGTTACTACATCCTTCTAAAGGAACTACTAATTATTTGGATCAGTATTCTAAAGTGAAGATCATGGTAACCCACAAGTAATTACTCAAGTGTTACCAAATATATAATAAGGAATTACTGTAAAAAAACATACAAAAACATCAAAAGTTTACAAAGATTTAAGTAGTTACTAGAGAGTTATCCTGTTTCTCACTTTAGAATACTGATACAAATAATGAGTAATTCCTTCTTAAGTATTTGGTAATACTTCATTACTAGTGGGTAACCAAGACCTTTACTTTAGAATTAATTATACATTATGCATCATTCATGTTAATTATGAACCTGTATATAGTAGTTCTTAGTAGTTCTCTGGGAGGTATGAAAAAACAGTAGTTACTGATTAGTTAATAGTGAACTACCACCTTCAACTGAGCACTATTACTTACTAATTCATTCATCAGAGTTTCTTGTTAGTTAATAGTAGTTACTAGAGTGTTAATAATGCATTATTCATTTGTTCCTGTGTAGTTATTCATTAATGAAGGATCAGTATTCTAAAGTGTTACCAATCTATTTTACACTATAGGTGCACAAAATAGATACATGTAGGAGTTTGAAGGCAAAAATTTCCTCAATGAAACCCGATAAAACTGCTATTATACTGCCATTTCTACACGACACAAGCAGTGTTGGACACGTTACTTTAAAAAAGTAATTACTTATAGTTATTATTTACTTCTCACCAGTGTTGGGAGTAACGCGTTACAAAAGTAATGCATTACAGTAACGTATTACTTTTTGCTGTAACGCAGTAGTGTAAGGCATTACTAATCAATTTTCAGTAATATTTTACTTGGTACATGTTCAGTAACGCTTGCGTTACAAGACACTTTTAGCCCAAAATTAGCCCAGATTATTTTGATAGCGGCTGGTTCTGAAGTAGATGTGTCTGGAGAGCGCAGTTCATGGTTGCATGGTTGCATAGCAACGACAGATGCCACGGGAGCGCAAGTGCTTTGTAAAGGAGAAGAAAGAGGCGCGGGCGCGCTTTCCACACGGCATGTGAACGGCCCCTAATATTAGAGAACAGAGAACTGTCCGTCTTGCCTGCACTTTTTCACTCCTCCACTCACTACAGCCACCTACTCTCACCTACATTTCAGGCGAGGCGCATCTCAAAGACAACTATGCGTTCATCCTACCTGGTTTTGTGAATGCAAAGTCGGTGTGTCTTATCTGCAACGAAGTTGTCGCTGTTTGCAAAGAATATAGGCTTGTTTGAGATGTGCCTAGCCTCGCCTGAAGTTCAGCCGAGAGTAGGCGGCTGCAGAGGAGGAGTGAAAAAAGTGCAGGCAAATTTGCTGGATTCGAGTACTACGCGTGCACAGAAGAGTCACCGGGTTTTTGCGTAGTATAGAGTGACAAATCGTACCAGCGTACTTTGAGGACAAAATGCATACACGCTACGCAAAATGCGTACATGTTGGCAGGTCTGCAAAGTATTTCTTGCATTAAACCGATTATTGATTTATGTTACCAGATGCAATACTTTGCATTAAACCAGTTATTCGCGTTCCCGCCTGACCCACCCATTGTCCTGTTCTTGTCGTTCCCCTGTTTACAGGGTTAGGAAGCTGCTGGACGTGCGCCACCAAGGACGTGGTCATCAGTATTTGGTTGACTGAGAGGGTTACGGTGGAGGAGGAACTGGAGAGGAACTGGATTCCAGGCCGGGATGTCCTGGACAGCTCGCTTATCGAGGACTTCCTTCGCTCTCGCCAAGTTCTCTTCCTCGGGAGCGCCAAGGGGCACTCCTCGGGGGAGGGGTACTGTCATGAGCCAGGTTTGATTTTGTCCTCATTCTCTCTTTTTCCCTCTGCCCTCATTGCATATTGGATTCAGCTGTTTGTCATTACTATCGGCGTTCGCGCTGATTGCTCTCACACCTGTCACACTTCTTCTCTGATTTTCTTGACTATTTCTCCCTGCTGTTCTTCACGCTTCTTTGCCGGATGATTAAATACCTGTTACAGGCGTTATCTCTCTGCTCTCCGTCAGATATCCATAACCTTTGTTTGTGTGTTCGTCTCTGTCTAAGTCCCAGTCCCAGTAGCCGTCTTGTGAACCATCCATCTGAGCTCTCTACTCCTCAAGTCTGGTTTCTTCCAACTGCCAGGCATTGTTCTCTCCATCTACAAACCGAGGTGCTTCCAGATCTGAGGTCGAGCTACTGTTCTCTGCGGACCATTGCCTGTGACTGCTACTTGTTTTCTCCTTTGTGATTTCCAGCTGCGAGCAGCCCTTTGTGACGGCAGTTGGCAGTCTGTCTTTGTTATACTGTTTGGACTGTGAATTAAACACTGTTAACTTGCACTTTCACCTCTGGGTCTTCTGCTTCACACAACAGTAACTACATGAAACAAGAGTGTAACAAGCACCACTTTAATTTACGGCCCGCAATGTCATGCTTAACCTGTAACTACATGAAACAAAAGCATATTTCCCCATATTAGAAAAGACTGCAATAGTTCTTTCTACTTGCCTTGAAACAACTTAATTCTCACTAAATTGCTTCCAAACGTGAGATTGTTGTCTATCATAATAGTATGAGTACCCCTTAGTTCTAAAATACTTACAGTATAAATAATTTATTTTCCTGGTTGTTACCCTTTTATTCCCCAGACTTTACATATTGTTCCCCTACACATACTTACTTTATTGGTACACTATAAGTACCGAAAGTTGCGGTGTAAATTTGTTGTAATTACACAGTACTTTCCGGGCTGTAATCTATAGCGTTACCAGAAATTTTAATTAGAAAGTGGACTTTAACAAATGAAAAATGCTGCAAGTAAGTTCTATTACCTGTTCGTGGCCAATCAATAGCCACGTGTGGTGTCCAGGTTTGTAAGATAGCTTCTGATATATTTGTTTAGCTATTTATTTCATTCATCTCCCTCTCGCTGGTGTAACTTTGTATTGTGTGACATAGTCCAGTGAAGGCGGGTTTTACAGGAGTGCCGCGAGGCTAATAGGCCGACAGTGGAAACACAGCACGATTTCGGCCTCTGTGTTCACGCTGGCCAGTGGAAAGGTGGCTAATGGGTGAAGATGGCAGAAGAAGACTGAACATTCGCGAGATGGGCATATGCACATTACTTCGAGTTTGTCAGATAAATACTTTACCTCTACCATACTTTTAGACTTGGATCGTTTGTGATTCTGTCTGTCATCTTTTCTTGCATTGTCTTGAGCCTTCACATTGCCAATTATAAGCTATATTGTTAGTAGCCTGGATAGCCCACAGTCATTATGCTACATCATATTGCCCTCTACTGGATGTAAAATGCTCTGCAGTACATTTTGTAATTTTACTAGTAGTTATTTTGGTGAAAGTAACTCAAAAGTAATACAGGAGTAATGTAACGCATTACAATTCTGAGACAGTAATATTGTAAAGTAAAGAATTATTTTTAAATAACAGTAACAAGTAATCTATAATGTATTACAGTTTGGAGGTAATTTGCACAACACTACTTCTCACAAATAGTAACTGAGTTAGTAACTGAGTTACATCATTATAAAAGTAACTAATTACCAGGGAAAGTAACTATTGTGTTTTAAAAAAAAAAAAAAAAAAAGTCAATTAACTTGGATGCCCCCAATATTAAATAAGTCTAAAAAATAAATTATTTGTTTAAGTAGGCCTATGTTATGTTTTAAATGAATCTATTTGATTATGAAAAGTGAACAACATGAGTAAGATAGAAAACATCATAAGATGTGCAATATGTCGGGAGACATGGGGTGGGTCAGCCATGATTTTGACCACTTCATTAAGTTTTGTTTTGTAGAAAGCCTTTCTTTAAAGTGAATTTCATTTTGTTAAAATTGTATCTTAATTTTAAACAATGTTTCATCAACCAATTGTCTGGATTTAATAAATAAGAAGCAAATATACCAGACAATATAATCATGACTTGAAGGCTCCGGCGTGATCACTGGCGCGTGAACTGGAGCGCGTCTTATAGGCTAAATGAACCGAAACTCAGCGTATAGGCTGCTTGCCTCACAGATATGAGAAATATATCTATAGAAAGCTTGAAATGTCTACTTTTAAACTAAATAATTTGAAACGAAAAGAAATAGGCTACTCTCTGATTATGCAATAATCTCTCTAAGTGCGTCCACGGAGATGATGAGAGTCAGCAATGTCAACTTCATCTCTGCAGCCAACACGGATTCAGAAAACATTAGTTTAATAATAAACAATTAAAATGTCTCCTTGCTGTTTTTGTCACATTCAGAATCATTACTTTTGCCGGTTCTTTATGGCAAGCTTTATGTGTGTATACTTTATATATACCCAGGTGAAAAAAAAATTTCAATAACGTACTTGAAATATGAAGCCCTATGTAGAACACTTTGGGTTCAAATGTACTATAAGTAGTATCTAAATACATTTTTTAAAGCTGCTGTCCGTAACTTTTTTTGTGTTCAAAATGTACAAAAATTATATAATGAGAATGTACAACATGAATCCATTTTCCCAACCGTGTTTTTGTCTTACACTGAATCATTATGGTACACTTATAATAAGTGTTTATATTCTGACTATTTCAGACCGGACTAGTAGGACCCGCCGTGGAGTATCACAGTAACTGCATGAGTCACCATAGACATACAAAGAGAAAAGTAGCTCCGGCTACAATGTTCTTCCGCAAGACACATGCAGTGTTGAGAATTCCCAGGTGGTCACATGACAATGTCAGCCAGGGGTGGAGCTAAGTCTCCTCAGGTGCACAGAATCATTATTTAGCTGATGTTGTTTGGTGTGTGTGAAGCATGCAGCTGAACCTGACATTCCTTGTCCTTCTCCTCAAAGAGAGCCTCTAGTAGAGTTGATGCGTTTCTGACTATACACCATACAACTCTGTCAGAAACTTATGTTGCCATGGCTCAATTCCTATGCCTCCAAATGTCAAATAAAGATCATGGACTGAGTACTAGATCCACTGTGTTTTAATGGACACACCATCCTGGTAGCACATTCCTGAACCAATCTAATCTAAACTTTACATGGTCCTTCGAGCCGGAGAGGCTGCTAGGATGGGGAAGGATGATGATTCTAGGAGACCTAAACGTGTATCAAAACCTCCTAGATGGCATCAGGATTATCTATTGACTTAGCCCAGTATCCCAGTTTGTACACAAGGAGAAATCACTTCTGAGCATTCTGTGCCTCTGGAATTTTCACAGGGTGCTGCCATATCTGAGACTCAAGCTGAGGTGAGAAGTCTTGCTGCAGATGTACAGCAAATAAAAGGAATGTTGTCAGAACTGAGCCAGACCATGAGAACAATGCATATAAGAAGTAGAAGTTCTTCTTTTTCAATCAGTTCTGACCAGAGTTCTAATCAATCATCTCCTGTTGTTAAACCTAATCAAGAGGATGGCAATACCAGAGCTTCTCTTGTCCTTGAATTGGGTGAATGCCTAAGACAACATGAGGCAAAACGAGATACTGATCCATCTACATCTCCTCCTAAACTCAGCAGACAAAGTACTCTCCCTCCTCCACCACGATCTATGCTGCCTACACCATTGCCACAAGAAGGGAGAGGGTCATTAGAACCATGTTCTCTACAGCTTCCTGATTCACAAATGTCAACTGAACCTGTTGCTACACAGCATATTCATTTGCAGTCTCAGTCTTCAGAAAATCCTCCTGTAATGAGTATGAATCCAACTCAGTTTGGCAATGTTCCTCCTTGGTTTTCATCATCAGTACAACACCCATTATATCCAATCTATCCATCCAATGATCAGCATGTAACACAAAGTGTTGGGCCTGTTTCCAGTCAGATGCCGGGTAATGCCTTCTTCCCATGGATGTTTCCAAATTATCCAGCGCCCTTTTTTACTCCTGGATTATATCCACCTTATGGTCCATTTGTTCATCCAAGCTCTCTCTTTCCAATGGCAGTAACATCCTCAACTAGTCAAGTTCCTTCGATACCTCCAGTTTCGATGAGACCAGTAGGGCCTCTCACTAGACCCTCAGATGTGACCGCTATTAGTAATGTTCCTGTGTCTGTACCTCAGACATCATTTGGCCGTCCATCAGTGATCCCTACTAGAGCTTCATCTATGAGTCAACCAGTAGCAGCAGCAGATTATGTTCAGCCCTCTCTACCATCTGGGACTTTATGGTTGGGTCCAGTTGAGAGACCTTCATTTCCATGCTTTAAAAGTAATGATCCTCAAGAATTTGCAATGCTAAATATGGCACTGAAGAATCTGCTGTCTCCAGAGGAAACGGAGCAGTATAAATATCATATACTTTTGGATCATTTAAAGCTAGATGCTGCTCGGCACTTAGCTTTGGCCTATGCTCATGATCCCCAGCCTTATACTACAGCACTAAAAGCCCTCCAAAGGAAATATGGTCAGCCTCATCATTTGGTGTTGCGGGAGATTGCTTCCATTCAGAGTCTTCCAATGATTCGTTCCGGGGATTCCAATGGATTCAGTCAGTTTGCATTACGAGTCCAGGCTTTTGTAGGCATGCTTCAGTCATGGGGTCAGGATGAAGGGGCAAAGGAACTGGCATGTGCTTCTCATGTTCACCAGCTTTTAAGTAAACTTCCAGCACATCATGTTTCCAGTTTTGCTAGACATGCTCGAACTGTCAATCCAGATGTTCCTTATAATCTTGTGGATTTTGCTAAATGGCTTGAAGAGGAAGCAGAATGTCAAAGTTTAGTAGTTCAAGTATTTGATCAGTCAAAAGGGGCACCCAAGATTCAAGTGAGAGAAGGGAAACCTATGAAGGCTTCTTTTTCTACAGCTACTTTTATGCAGGGTGTAAATCAAGATGAGAGCTGTAACCAACAAGGAAGGTTTCCATCTAATAGTTCATATCGCAAACCACGAGTAGAAACCAAACCATTCTGTGCCTTCTGTGGAAATCAAGCTCATCACCTGAGTCAGTGTCCGGAATTCCAACAGTTTGATGTAGATGCTAAGAGAAAATGGATCCTGGATAATCGTCGTTGTTGGAGATGTGGTCGGACACATCATTCATCTAAGTGTGATTTGAAGAAGTATTGTCCTTCTTGTGAAGGGCGCCATCTAGGAATCCTGCACGAAGTCAATGTTCGGAAACCTGACTCTGGTATATTCTATTTGAGTAGACCAAGTGGTCTTAACTCTGTCCTTTTGAAGGTGGCAAAAGTTATTCTGAGTTATCAAGGAAGGACTGTGGAGACCTATGCCATTCTTGATGATGGTTCAGAAAGAACTATGCTCCTTTCTCCTGCAGCGGATATGCTGGGTTTGAATGGGGCGGCTGAGTCCCTGAGGTTGAGAACAATTCGACAGGGTTCGGAGAAGATTGAAGGTAGTAATGTTACATTTTCGATCTCTCCAGCTTCCATTAAGCAAAAGAAATATCAGATCAGAGCAGCATTCACATCCAAGATGTTGGATTTACCTGAACAGACTTACCCTGTCCGCACTCTCCAACGATGTTATCAACATCTCAGAGGTATTCAGCTTGAAGAATTTAACCAGGTTAAGCCTCTGTTGTTAGTAGGAGCAGACCATCCCCACCTGCTATGCTCTACTGAACCAGTAGTGTTCGGTCCTCCCGGAAGTCCAGCTGCACTACATACTCCCTTAGGATGGGTATTGCAAGGTCCTACTTCTTTGATACCAGAAATTACTTCTACCTCTCAGTGCTACTTTTTAGCTGCTTCAACTAGAGATCAGTTACAAGGGGATGTGGAAAGATTGTGGCAGGTTGATGTACTACCTTATTCCCAGACATCAAAGGCTGCTTTACGATCAAAGCAAGACAAAGAGGCTCTCGAATGCCTGGAGCAGAGAACAGAATTTCTAGAGATCAATGGTGTTGTAAGATATGCTACTCCCTTACTTCGAGCCAAACATGCACCGAAATTGAATGCTCCCCAGCAATCAGTAATGCCATCACTGCGTCGCACAGAACGGCAACTTGCAAAGAATCCAGTGCGTGCAGCAATATATGATCAGGAAATTCAAAAACTTGTGAACTCTGGCTATGTGAAGAAATTGACTCCAGAAGAAATTGCTCTCACTGATGAATCCTGGTATGTACCCCATCATTTAGTTGAACATAATGGGAAACATCGTTTAGTCTTCGATTGTTCCTACCAGTATAATGGCAAAAGTCTGAATTCCTCCTTGTTGCCTGGCCCTATCTTGGGCCCGTCTCTTCTTGGAGTTCTTCTTCGTTTCAGAGAACACCAAATTGCAATTAGTGGTGATATTCGAGCCATGTTCCATCAAGTTCGATTACTGCCTTCGGATAGGCCTTTATTACGTTTTTTGTGGAGAAATATGACCAGAGATGCTCCACCTGATGTGTATGAGTGGCAAGTTCTACCATTTGGTACTACGTCAAGTCCCTGTTGCGCTATCTATGCCCTTCAAAGACATGTACAAGGTTTATCCATGACCTATCCAGAAGTTCAAGATTCAGTCCTTACCTCATTCTATGTGGATAACTGCTTGCAAAGCTTTCCTACTATGGGTGAAGCAAAGGAAATGATCATGAAACTATGTTCTGTTTTGAGTGAAGGAGGCTTTGAGATTAGGCAGTGGATCAGTAACTATACCTCTGTGATTGACCATTTACCGGAGGAAGCTCGTTCCCTGCAGACCGACTTATGGCTGAGTCATGATTGCAATGATCCATGTGAGGGTACACTTGGACTGAGTTGGCATTGTATGCAAGATACTTTGGGGTACAAGCATCGTCCAGTGGAATACCAGACCCTTACTTTGCGAGTTCTGTATCGCATCCTTGCCCGGCAATATGATCCCTTAGGGTTTATTATTCCTTTTACTACCCGTGCTAAGATTATGCTCCAGCAGTTGTGGATCAAACCCGGAAGAGGATGGGATGATCCAGATATTCCTGAAGGCATTAAGGTGAGCTGGGTAGCTTGGGAGAATGAGCTATCCTGCTTGAGTAAACTTCAAGTTCCACGGTGGTATGGATCAGCAGGATCAAATGACGAGATGAGGGAATTGCACATATTCTGTGATGCATCGGAGCAGGCTTATGGAGCTGTAGCCTATCTTCGTCTTTCAAATGAGAGTGAAGTTATCACCTCATTTGTTTTGGCTCGATCTAGGGTCGCCCCAAAGAAGACCATATCCATCCCACGTCTGGAGCTATGTGCTGCTCTTTCTGGATCTCAGCTAGCAAATCTCCTAGTAAAGGAACTCTCTGTGCCCCTTCATAAAGTTACACTTTGGTCTGATTCTACTACAGTTTTGACATGGATTCGCTCTGAATCTTGCCGGTATAAGGTGTTTGTTGCTAATCGTGTCACTGAGATCTTAGACCACACTACAGCAGAACAATGGAGATATGTGGACACTGGAAACAATCCGGCAGATGACATTACTAGGGGAAAGAGGTTGGCTGAGTTATCCCCTACTAGTCACTGGTTTCGAGGACCTCCTTTCCTCACTTTACCTTCTCATCAATGGCCTAAATATCCAAGTATTGCTTCTGATGATGTGGCACTGGAATTGCGGAAACCTTTGTTTTGTGGCCAGACACAAGTTTCATCAAGTCTTTCCAAATTAAATCCTTCCCAATTCAACACTTGGTTACAGCTTGTTTCATATACCATCGAGAACTTTTCTCCTGATTCTACACCAGAGAATCGACTCAGTCAGAATCAAGCAGAGCTGTTACTACTACGTCATGCACAAGAAGAAGATTTTCCTGAGGAGTTTAAGTTACTCCAATTAGGTCAGAATGTTTCTGCACGGAGTAGGCTTGTTGAATTGGCACCCGAGTATGACCCTGTGACATGTCTTATAAGAGTAGGAGGACGCCTCCGTCAGAGCAAGGACTTGGAGTCAGAAGCTCTCCATCCAATAGTTTTGGACCCTAAGAATCCAATTACTAAGCTTCTGATTGCATATTTTGACTTAACTTTGTGTCATCCAGGACCACAAAGAATTTTTCGCTCAACTTCGAAGAAAATATTGGATTTTACGTGGACGGCAAGCGGTAAAGTCAGTTCAACGATTATGTTGTGAATGTCGGAGATGGAAAGGTTCTCCTTCAGTCCCTAGGATGGCAGACCTTCCTCCCTCAAGACTCCGCCTTTATAAGCCCCCCTTTTGGTCAACAGGCATGGACTGTTTTGGCCCTTTCAGTATCATTGTGGGTCGTAGACAGGAGAAACGGTGGGGTCTTCTTTTCAAATGTCAGACAACACGATGTGTTCATCTCGAGCTTCTATCTGGGTTGGATACAGACCGTTTCCTACTAGCCCTCCGACGTTTCATAGCTCGTAGAGGTCGTCCCTATGAGCTCATATCGGATCAAGGAACTAATTTCCGGGGAGGAGAGAGAGAGCTCAGAGAAGCCTTTGATCAACTTAGTCCTGCTCTTCAGGAGTTGCTTTCTCAATATCAGATTCGATTTAACTTTAACCCTCCATATTCTCCACATTTTGGAGGCTGCTGGGAGAGAGAGGTCAGATCCATTAAGACAGCCTTACGGGTGACACTGGGTTCACAGATGCTTTCAGAGGAAGTTCTATATACAGTACTTGTTGAAGTGGAAGAGATGTTAAATTCTAAACCCCTTGGATATGTGTCTTCTAATATCGCAGACCCTGATCCTATAACTCCAAATATACTGTTGATGGGGCGGCAAGATGCTTCCCTTCCTCAAGTAATGTATGCTGACTCAGAAATTCTTTCATGTAGGAAGTGGAGACATAGCCAAGTACTGGCTGACAGATTTTGGTCGAGCTTCATTAAAGATTATCTTCCTTCTCTTCAAGGTCGCCAGAAGTGGAAACAGGATGGGAATTCAATTTCAAGTGATGCTGTAGTTATGGTAGTGGATCCTCAGCTTCCACGGGGACTCTGGCCTATAGGAACTGTTACAAAGATCTTGCCAAGTTTTGATGGCAGGATAAGGGTTGTGGAAGTTATTATTGATGGGAAAACCTATGTACGCCCTGTCAGCCGTTTGGTGGAACTTAGTAAGTTTTCAGATGACTCAAAATAATTGTACAGAATTCTTTAAATGCAAATATGTTGCCATATTTGGGGGCGGCTGTTGAGAATTCCCAGGTGGTCACATGACAATGTCAGCCAGGGGTGGAGCTAAGTCTCCTCAGGTGCACAGAATCATTATTTAGCTGATGTTGTTTGGTGTGTGTGAAGCATGCAGCTGAACCTGACATTCCTTGTCCTTCTCCTCAAAGAGAGCCTCTAGTAGAGTTGATGCGTTTCTGACTATACACCATACAACTCTGTCAGAAACTTATGTTGCCATGGCTCAATTCCTATGCCTCCAAATGTCAAATAAAGATCATGGACTGAGTACTAGATCCACTGTGTTTTAATGGACACACCATCCTGGTAGCACATTCCTGAACCAATCTAATCTAAACTTTACATGCAGTTCTGTTTATTAACCGCTAGAGGGCCAAATATCTTGGACTGCAGCTTTAAATACAGAGATAGTATATTAAAAAAAACATTTAAGTTCATATTTCATGGTGTCTCAAAATAGCACAGTTGAGTACACTTAGATGTTCTAAAGATTATCTTAAGAAGTACTAAAGAAGAATTTTTAGTATATTAAGAACAAAATTAGTGCATGAAAATACAGCACTTTAAGTACATTATATAAATGTATTTTTTTTTTCACCTGGGTAGCCTATATTATGTAAATGCTCATTATTATGGTTTATTCTCTCCAGTATTTAAGAAATTAAATTAACATAAATGTGATTAGTCAACTAATGGCTTAAATGCTCCTAGTTGACATGAAAAAAGAAAAAAAAAGAAAAACTTATTTCACATATTTTTGATCTAGCATGTCACAAAGTGTTACATGTGTCCTCAGTCCATGCTCTATTCTGATTATATGGACTCCATTTCCCACAGATCACCACTTAGGAACTAATCACACACTCACACCTGTTTCCCGTCAGTGACAATTTATAAGCTGCACTCAAACACACACTTTGCTGAGTATTGTTTAGCCTTGTTTTTGACCTTTTCTCTGTGTTCTGTGTTCTTTGTTCCTTGCCTGTGTTTTTTTTTTTACCCTGGACTGTTTCTTTGTTTGATGATCGTTTGCTGCCTGCCTTGACCATAGCCTGTGTTTGGATTACTCTTTTGCCTTGTCTTCCCTGTATCCATTTGCTGGTGTTTGACCTACTGCCTGTACAACTATACTCTCCTGTAATAAAGCCTGCATGTGGATCTACAACTCCGATGCCCTGTCCAAACCAAGATCCAGCGGCTTTTATGAGTGTTTCCAGCCACAACATGGATCCAGCAGTATGTCTTGTCTGCCTACGTCAAGGTAATTGTACCCTCAAGGACCACATCCAAAAGTTTCTGGACATTGCACATTTATCTGACTTGCCTGACATTGCTCTCATTGATTTCTTCTGTCATGGATTAAACAAACCACTGCAAGATTATTTAATCAGTTATGGTCCTTGAGGGTCACTCATTAAATTTTTGGATTTTGCTCTACTGTTAACTGGCTCTCTTTTCACTGTGGGGGTCGCGGAGGAATGCGACATTACTCCAGTGCCTTTAATGGTGGCTACGCTAGAACCTACTCACAAAATGGCGGCCCCAACAACATCAAATCAAGTCACAGTTGATCTTCGTGAGCCCAGTCAAGTCACAGTTGATCTTTCTGAGCCAAATCAAGTCACAGTTGATCTTTGGGAGCCCAGTCAAGTCACAGTTGATCTTCCAGAGCCTCGTCACGTCTCAGCAGTCCTCCCAGAGCCTCGTCACGTCTCCTCTGATCGTCCAGAGTCACGTCACGTCTCCTCTGATCGTCCAGAGTCACGTCACGTCTCCTCTGATCGTCCAGAGTCACGTCACGTCTCCTCTGATCGTCCAGAGTCACGTCACGTCTCCTCTGATCGTCCAGAACCTCGGCACATTATGTCTGACACCCCAGAGTCACGTCTTGTTGTGGTTGTCGTACCACAACCCTCCTCTGTTACAACCCTGATTCCTCCCTGTTTTCCAATGGTAACACTGTAGAACCTCCAGAGGTGGTGTCATCTGCTGCAGACCCTCTAGAGGTGTCAGTGGTACTTGGCTATGAACATTTGCCCTGTCCTGTCACGGCTAAGGAGGCCGTCTATGAATTTTCACCATGTCCTGTCATGGCTAAGGAGGCCGTCTATGAATTTTCGCCCTGTCCTGTCATGGCTAAGGAGGCCGTCTATGAATTTTCGCCCTGTCCTGTCACAGCAAAGGAGGCTGTCTATGAACATTTGCCCTGTCCTGTCATGGCTAAGGATGCCGTCTATGAACTTTCACCCTGTCCTGTCACAGCAAAGGAGGCCGTCTATAAACATTTGCCCTGTCCTGTCACAGCCAAGATGGCTGCCACACCTGAGTCCTCAGCCAAGATGGCTGCCATGCCTGAGCCTTCAGAGATTGCAGCGATAGGCCATTATGGCCACAGCCATTTGGTGTGTGTGGGCTGCACATACATCGAATCCAGTCCTTGAATCCGCTCCAGAGCCCGTTCCGTTCCATGAATCCTCTCCAGAGACTGCTTCAACCTATGAGTCCAGTCCAGAGTCCCCCTAAGTCAATGAATCTGCAGGACCTGGAGGATTTTTCTGAAGAACAGAGCTCAGTTTAACTGCTCCGAACAAACAAGGGACTCATGAACAACCATCACAAAACACAAAAACAGTCATAGATCATCCAGGTAACCACTCACAGTATTAAGAACCAATGGTTCACATACCTTTGAATGGGGCCATTTGAATAAATTCAGCTTTTTTTTTTTTTTCTCTTGTGGACTATATGTAAATATCTTTTATGTAAAATATCTTACTCAGGACAGTACTAAACAAAAAATAACATGCATTTTGTATGATCTCTCTTATTTTATCTGCATGAGATTTTTACAATTTCTTCGTACGTTGAATACGGATGGCGGAATTGCTAATTATATTATATTGTATTATATTATATTATATTATATTATATTATATTATATTATCAGGAAAAACGTTTAAGAAATGCAATTATTCAGTGTCTATATAGAGAGAACTTCGTTTGAAAATGTAAAAGGTTGAGTGAAAATGTCCAGAGTCTTAAGTAAAGAGTTGTAATTCTTTCACAAGAGATTTATGAATTTAGAGAGGTGTGGAATTACTCAGACAACCTTACAATGAGAGAATATAATGTAATGTAAGAGACAAAAACTTCGTAATTTCAACCTGATCTTATGAAAAAATGTACAAAATGGTCAGGTGGTCAAAGACAAAAAAAAAAAAAAAAAGATTTAAAATGTCATTACTTCAGTTCAAATGTCATTTGCTGCATTAGTGCACACAATTTGAACTTTTTTCTTTCTTTTGGCTCAGTGGTAAGCATTGTTGCCTCACAGCAAAAAAAAAAAAAAAAAAAGTCAGAGCTGAGCCAGGAGTCCTCTGGTGTGGGCCTCCGGTGAACGTGATTTCACCAAGTACAACATGTTCCTGGATCTTTGTTGATCCTGGAACAACATTCCAATCAACCAATCAGACTGGAGGGACAAGTTTACCATTTATGTCAAGTTTAGGCTTACAACCTGGGTTAGGTGCTTCTACAACAGTGTTATTCAACTATCATTTCCCTTTGATTTAGGGATAAGTTATGGGTAGGGTTAGGTTTAGGGGAAAAGGTTAGGACTAAATGTTGATCCAGGAACATGTCTTGGCAAAATCATGGTGACCGTGGGCCTCCTCTGATTTTCCACACAATCAAAAGACATGTAACATAGGTGAATTGGACACTGTATTGGCTGCAGTTTTGTGTGTGTGTGTGTGTGTGTGTGTGTTCTTATATACATGGTAAAAGGAGGACACGTGTATAATGGGTATTACAATGTAAACATAGTTTGAGGACACTTCCTGTGTCCTCGTAAACAAAATGGCTTAAAAATCATATTAAAGTGCAGACAGTTTTCTGTGATGAGTAGGTTTAGGGGTAGGGGTAGGGGTAGGGGTAGTGTAGGGGGACAGAATATACAGTTTCTACAGTATAAAAACCATTACATCTATGGAGAGCTCCTGTGAACCACATATACAAGTGTGTGTGTGTGTGTGTGTTGTGGCCGTGCATGTTCGTATATATAAGGAGCGCCTAGAGAATCAGTCAGTATCTTATCGTCTGAGGGACTGTTAAGCAGGTAGCCCCGGAGCATGGCAGGGAAACGCAGAGCCTCGTTCCCTGTTCTCAGGGAACCCTGGTTACATACGTAACCCGAGACATTCCGTTTAGAAAGGGAACTCTACTCTGCATTTGAAACGCATATGGGGAACAATATACCCTTGCTGCCATGCTTGAGGGGAGTGCATGCCACATTGGCTAGACAAACATAATGCAGTTTAGAAAGAAACACCAGCAACTCACCCTCGGGTCACACAAAGGCTGTCAGTGACAGCATTCCCTACAGCCCAAACTAAACCTCAAAGAGGCTTTCTGTAGAAAGCCTACCAAGGCTGCTCCAAAAGCTTCTGGGACCAAATCTTCCGCAGAAGGAAGGTCCCTTTAAGGGAACGTGGCCAAGGATCTGAAAGGAACCCCAGCCAGTCACTAGAAGGGGGACATAGTCACCACAAATGCCACCAGGGAGGCCTACCTGGTCTGACAAAGGACAAACCTAGTCTTTGGCCAACCCTGTCTGAATACAGAGTCTCAACAACGCGTTCTTCAGAGAAGACACTGAGGAGGCTGTGCGCTAAGAAACGCTGATAAAGGGGAGCACAAACCAACCTGAGGACTGGTCCTCAAACGGGAGGCCTCATGGAAGCCTTTAACCAATGACCAGCATAGGGAGCTAAGCACTATATAGCAACCCTAGCAGGGGGGTACAAAGCTCAACCTAACAGATAGACCATACTGTAGGCACATAATCATGGAGGCCAGAGTGGAGCTTACAACATGACAATAGTTCTACATGGAGTAGAAACTCATACATGTTATTCTGTCACAACCCCAGAAGCGGGAGTGGGAAAAATCCAAGGGCGGCCTTTCAAGGCCACACACCTTGAACACCTATCTTGCTGGGAGCAAGAATCTACCACTTGAAAGTAACCGCAGATAAGACTGTAGAGTGCCCACACAACAGTCTACCTAACACAATCCAACAAGCATTGTACTCAGTAAAAGCACCTTTTACTCTTTAAAGCAAGAGGAGTACAACATACGCCATCATGATCTGAAGGAGGCCCAAAAAGCGGGCCTACAACTTCAGACAGACACGTGGCGTCAGCTTGTGGCAGTGTTTCAATCTCCAGGTAGGACAACAACCGAACTACAGAGAGGTTCACTAAATCAACTCAACCTGGGGCCATGGCCACCCAGCAGTGTACTCAGTAAAACAACTTTTAAATCTCTAAGCGAGAGGAGTACACATTACATACACTAACGTACTCTCAAAGGAGGCCCCGAAGGCCTACTACTTGTAAACATGTGGCATTAGCTAGTGGCCACTAAATTCTATGAGCAAAATAGAACCAACCTACTCATGAGGTAGTTATTTAGCTCAACTAGAGCTAAAGGAAACCGACATAAAACCAAGCTCAAGGGAGCAAATGAAGAAAACCGAACCGCAGTAAAGTTTACTAAATAAACTTGTCCTGAGAGGCCAGCCACTCAGCAATGTACTCAGTAAACTCTTTAGTCACTTTAGTGAGAGGAGTATGAAAAATGAACACCAACATGCTTAACAGGAGGCCCAGAAGGCCTACAACTCACAGACACGTGGCATTAGCTAGTGATTATTATGTCCACACAAGCCATTAGGCCATGCACTCACTAAAACACCTGTTACTCTTTAAACAAGAGAAGTGTAGGGAAAACACCCTAGGAAGTAAAATTAGCTCAAATGAATAAAGAGTTGTTTAGATTACGACTGAGCAACTGATTCGTCCAGCGTTCATTTGCTCGAGCCGTAATAAGCTCTTGTAACGAATATAAATATCCAACAATCGTGAAAACACTGATTAGAGCACGGTAACTTGAAATCGACAGTTTAAGACATTAAATCATAAAGCACATAATACAAGACACTTTCTTTTTAAAATCTACAAGAGATTTTATTTATTCTAACACAAACTAATCTAACACAAAGGCACGCACATACACACACACACACACATACATTCATACGCGTTGCAGTAAGAAGGAAATGAGAGAGAAAGAGTTTTGAGAGAGAGGGAGAGAGAGAGAGAGAGAGAGAGAGAGAGTGATCTGATTAACAGAATTACTATCAATGCATTTCAAAGATCTGACCTGAACGAACCCTGAATCAATTTAAATGCACCAGTTCAGTTTAATCTGGAGGTACTTGCTTGCGTTGACTTTAAATGTGAATATCCCTCGTTGGCGTGTAGAGAAGGGTTTTCCAAGTCGATAATTTGTCGCAGGGTCTTCAAGGTCCGTGTTGTGTTCGGTAGAACCCAATCACGTTTGAGCTTGCTGAAAAATTGAAGGGAAGTCTCTTTGTCGCTGGAGTTAAAGTTGAAGCGGCAGAAGTAGTTGGTTGAACTTTTGCGGCAAAACTTAGAACACAAGACTTTCAGCGGTAAAGGAAAATTAAGTAAAAGAAAAGAAAAGTGAGTGAAGGTCGGATGGCTTGAATGAGCAGCTTGTCTGTTCTTTCTTGTTACTCCATTGTTCTTGGTACTTGTCTTGACTTCTCTTACCAGAACAGAACCAACTCCTTTCTCGTTTACTAACCAACTTCTCCCGCGTTTAGTGACCAACCTCTCCGTTCACTAACTTGCAATATGATCATTTAAACTTAGTTGTTTGTCACACCTCTGAGGAGTCCTGGCCAATCAGACATTGTCCTGTTTCAAGAGGGCCTTCCTCTGACCCCAATAAAACATAAGTGTTACATCCTGTTTCTGCTTCAGCAGAGAGTGCCATTTTAACATAATTTCTATTAAATTGAACACAATACATTTTAAACAGATTTCATTCAAGCCATGATTTAAGAAAGATGAAAAGAAATAGATCAAGTCCAAATAAGGCATACTTTCAGTCATTCAGTCAAGAGTTAACACATTTACATGAATTGTGAGTGTTCTAAAGCCTAACTGTTTACAGGTAGTACTTGTGGACACATAATGCAAAATGTATGTAGTTAAAAGATGTTTGATAAGTCCGTTAAAATTGTTGAAACAATTTTGAAGCAGTTTTATTTGTTCAACAGTCTCTTTGGCTTTCCTGTGAAGTAAGGAGACAAAAGGGTCTGGAATGTCTCTCTGTCTTCTTGGGTGACCCTTTGGTATGTCGCTTCTGCTATCAGGAAGCATGTGTCGTAAAAGTAATCAGCCTGGCTTTATCTGCAGACGGGCCGGAGCCGGACCCTCAATTCTGAATTAGAATTATGTTTTGAAAGAATCATCTGAATGATTCATTTGTCTGGTTCGTCCACAGTTCCTACAGAAGTACACACTCCACCACAATACTCTGAGAGAGGCCTCACAGAAGGCCTACTCCTAGCAGAGACGGGCGTGGCCAATGGTGGTGATGGAACAAAACCAGCACAGAACTGTGCCAACATGCCATTTGAAAGGAGGCCTTAGCAGGGCCTACAACTCCAAACAACACGTGGCACCAGCCCGTGGTTATAAGGGGACCAAGCTCAAAGGGGACCAGCTCTAAACCCAAAAAACAGTTGTGAGTAACTAGCTGAACACAACCTGAGCTAAGTCTACACATTCCAACAGGCAATGTACCAAATACCATTACAGGGGGCACAACAACATGCTACCATGGTCTGAAGGAGGCCTAAAAAGGCCTACTACCTCAAACAGAAACGGGCATAAACCTGTGGCAGTGCTAAATTAAGTAAGCAAAACTCATGAACTTCTACCACCAATGCTTGTAAAACACAAGCTACCATACTAGAAGGAGGCTCAAACTGATAGAGCCTACAACTCCTACAGTATATGCAATATAGCAGTTGTGGCAGTGATCAATCTAAATTGACCTAACAGAACTAAACGGAACGTGAGGTTCCCTACACTCAACCTGAGTGTGCAATCCATCAGGTGATGCACTCAGTGAAACACCAAACCCTAAACGTGGAGTACAAATAGGAACAAACATACTATCCTGAAAAGGATAAATGCTCTCACCAAACAGAAAAACATCTGTACTGAACCCTAGAGAACGGGAGCTAAATAAGGTAGCACCATAACCTCAAACTTGAATGTTAATTCAAGGGGCTCAGGGGAAAGACAAATTAATAGCATGAATAAGGTTCTAGAAAGTGGGGCCTAGCATACACAGCATAAACTTATCTACGCAAAGATAAGGGCCTACCATCTGAAACAACAGCATCAGGGAGGCTCACAACAGCCTTCTACCTTAGCTGTTAACTTCAGCCATTGCACCTACACTATTAACAAGGGGAAAATGGGCATATGGCCTAACAACTAGCTCAGGAGGAGGCCAGAACTAGGAACTATACAACCTAACAAGGGATAGTAATACAAAGAGTGATTTATAATGATAAACACCTAATCCTAGTCCTAGCCTAGGCCGCTAAGCTGTGGGCCTGCAAGCCCGCAAGCAGCATAGAAATGCCTGGGCTTCACCTCTGAACTCCACTGAAGAAGAGGAAAAGAAATAAAGTGAAGCTCAACAAGCAAACAATGTCAGGCGACCGAGGGGCTGACACTAGACATAGATCTAACTGAAGTGACGAGTGCTAACTCAAACTTACTCTAGCTAAAACCAGAGAAGAAGCTACTCTATAAAATGGTGGCTAAGAGGCGGCCATTTTGTGGCCTGCACAAATATCATTCTAGCCAACCTAACAAACTTCAGTTTGCCCAAAAAACCCTTACTTTTTCCAACTACATTGGAAATATTTAGAAACAAAAATATAGACCCAGCTAACATATATATATATATATATATATATATACATATATATATATATATATATATATATATATATATATATATATATATATATATATATGTATATGAGGCGGAAGAAGAACAGGAGAGGGCAGATGTAAATTAACCTTGCAGCTGGGGGAACGATCACGAATGGCGCTGGTGTTTATAATCGATCACCCATCTCAATCTCGCTCCTTCCACCTCCCGTCTGTCTGGGCCCAGATTCAGATCTGAATGGCTAGGGTTTTTCTATGCCCTCCCTGATCTCAAACATGGAAATCAGGAAGGAATGGAAGGCTCACTGGAGCTGCAGAGCTATGGACAGAAAGGAACCGCTCGTTGAGCCGTCCGCGTGTGGTCCCTTTCTTAACGCGCCCTCAAGGCAGCTGCAGCCTGCCAGGCACGCATCACACAAACTCCAGCAGTTCCGCATATACAGCAGCCAGAAGAGCGCTCGCTGCCGGACGTGATGACGACATCATCATCCAACAACTTATCTTTGTCAGCCCCAGTAGGAGCTGAGAGAGAATACACCTCTCTCAAACTTCCTAACGAGTTCACCTGCAAGCCCCATGACTGCATCTGCCGTTTTGCCTCAGCACAAATGGGGCCAGAACCACCAGGCACAGATGCGGACACCTCTTCCCTCAAGAAGAGTGCCAAAAGAGAACGGAGCGTCCTAAAAGAGAAGGGAGACGCTCACAGTAAATAACAGAAAAACACAGACAAAAACACGGACAAGTAAATAAAACAAAAACACAGCGACCTCAAGCGCTGTCTATGCGCGCTCCTCTCCCAGACAGAAAATGCCCAGAATGTGTATATCAAGTGCCAAAAACCTGGGACACGGATGAACACACTCTCTGATATGTTTGTAAGGCATAATATAAGATTCCCTTACCAGATTCGATGAAATCGCGATTAGACAAAACAGTCCCGAAAGACGAAAAGATACTGACTGATTCTCTAGGCGCTCCTTATATACTTCCGGGTCGCTCTATGATGATGTCATAGGCTGTCGCGGGCCAATAGGATTGGAGAGATTTGATACTTGGCTTTCAGACATCGGTTCACGTGTGACGTTCCCCCCATATGCGTTTCAAATGCAGAGTAGAGTTCCCTTTCGAGAGGGAACAGAAACAAATAAACAATACAGTATAACTAAATGAATAAATCAATAGAAAAAAAAAAAAACAAAAAAAAAAAAACAAAAAAAAAACAAATAAACAAACATTCAATACCAGGAAAAACAGTGGTCTAATGTTTGATCAGCTCCCAGGTATGTCTGCTAAAACACAATTACACATTTAAATACACTTACTTTCATACACTATATAAATATACAATTTAGATTTAGACCATACCTTTCAATTCATTGTACTCTTATAAAGTATTAAAGGTGCCCAAGAACGTTCTTTCACAAGATGTAATATAAGTCTAAGGTGTCTCCTGAATGTGTCTGTGAAGTTTCAGCTCAAAATACCCCATAGATTTTTTTAAATAATTGTTTTTAACTGCCTATTTTTGGGGCATCATTAACAATGCACTGATTTACACTCGGCGCCGCCCCCTTAAATTGCGTGCTCCCTGCCACGCCAGCTGTCGACTATATTACAGCGCTTTTACAAAGTTAACACAGCTAATATAATCCTCAAATGGATCTTTACAAGATGTTCGTCATGCATGCTGCATGCATGCTTCGAATTATGTGAGTAAAGAATTTATTTGGATGTTAAAGTTTTATTCTTAGTGAATTTGAGGCTGTCCTCCGTGGCTAACGGCAATTGCTACACTGTTGGAGAGATTTATAAAGAATGAAGTTGTGTTTATGCATTATACAGACTGCAAGTGTTTAAAAAATGAAAATAGCGACGGCTCTTGTCTCCGTGAATACAGTAAGAAACGATGATAACTTTAACCTCATTTAACAGTACATTAGCAACATGCTAACGAAACTTTTAGAAAGACAATTTACAAATATCAGTAAAAATATCATGCTATCATGGATTATGTCAGTTATTATTGCTCCATCTGCCATTTTTCGCTGTTGTTCTTGCTTACCTAGTCTGATGATTCGGCTGTGTGCAGCTCCAGACGTTAACTGGCTGCCCTTGTCTAATGCCTTTTATAATGTTGCGTACACCCCGACTGTTACGTAACAGTCGGTGTTATGTTGAGATTAGCCTGTTCTTCGGAGGTCGTTTAAACAAATGAGATTTATATAAGAAGGAGGAAACAATGGGGTTTGAGACTCACTGTATGTCTTTTCCATGTACTGAACTCTTGTTATTTAACTATGCCAAGGTAAATTCAATTTTTGAATCAAGGGCACCTTTAAAACACAATATTCAATTACCTCCACAATGTTTTCTATTTTAGACACATCATATCACAAGTTAAATGACCATGCTGCCCAATTTGTTACTACAACGAAACAAAACGTACTCGGTTACTAACGTAACCTCGATTCCCTGAGATACGGAACGAGTACTGTGTATGGGGAAAGGTCTCCTTTTTCCCCATTACTGAAGCCTTTTTCAGTAACGCAGTGTAACTGCATCGTCATTGGTTCACTCATAGACAAGTTGTTGAACCAATGACGGCGCAGCATAGCTGCGCGACCTATGGCGACAGAGCGCGCGAATATTCCCGCCGAAATGGGCGGGGTTTAGGGCTATATAAGCGGGGGTTTCGCCATAGGATTTCAGGTCATTCGACTGAAGCGACGACACTGAAGCCGCAGCCTCGTGGCACGGCATGTAACGCAGTACTCGTTCCGTATCTCAGGGAACCGAGGTTACGTTAGTAACCGAGTACGTTCCCTTTCGATACTTCACTCGTACTGCGTATGGGGAACGAATTCAACCGCGCTGTGCCACGGCAGGGAACGACTGGACTTGTCTTGGGCACCGTGAGGGAACCAGAGGACAAGTGAGAAGGCCGGAGCCGTCGAACCCTCGTTACACTACAAAAAGGGAGTTAACTCCCAGAGTGGCATGAAGCGGAGCTCGATAGAGGCCGCTGGATCATACCGAGAGGACCCGAGCTTGTAAGGTCGGGACGTCCAAATGATAAAATCTGACAAAAGTGGACGGCGAGGACCAGCCGGCCGCCTCACAGATGTCTTTAATAGAAACTCCACTAGACCAGGCCCAAGAGGAAGCCATTCCTCTAGTAGAGTGAGCTCTAACTCCTATGGGGCAGTCGAGGCCCATAGAGGAGTAACAAAGAGCAATAGCGTCGACTATCCAACGCGAAAGACGTTGCTTTGAGACCGAAGACCCCTTGGTGCAGCCACCAAAGCAGATAAAGAGCTGATCAGATTGCCGAAAAGGCTGTGATCGATCAACGTAGGTCCTTAATGCCCTGACAGGGCAGAGTAGTTCCAACTCTCGCTCGTCCGACGAGGGAGGAAGCGCTGAGAGGGAAATAACCTGTGCTCTGAATGGAGTCGAGAGCACCTTAGGGACGTAGCCATGCCTAGGTTTCAAAACGAGTTTGGAGTCATTGGGCCCGAACTCAAGGCATGCAGGGCTCACGGAGAGGGCCTGCAAGTCACCAACTCGCTTAACCGATGCTAGTGCAAGTAGCAGAGCGGTTTTGAGTGTCAGGGGCCTGAGGTAAGCTGAACGCAGTGGCTCAAAGGGAGGCCCTTTAAGAGCTCTGAGGACCAAAGAGAGGTCCCAGGTGGGAATAGTGAGAGGACGAGGAGGATTTAATCGCCTAGAACCTCTCAAGAAACGCACCACGAGGTTGTTTCGTCCCACTGACTGGCCAGCGATAGGAGCGTGAAACGCTGCAATGGCTGCTACGTAAACTTTGAGCGTTGAAGGGGTGCGACCCAGATTCAAACGCTCCTGGAGAAAAGACAGTATCGGAGATACGTCACACTCCACTGGGTCTATGTTGCGTGTAGAACACCAGTCAACAAAGACCGACCATTTCTGGGCGTAGAGGCGTCTCGTGGACGGAGCTCTTGCCTGAGAATTGGTATTCAGCACGTCCCCAGGGAGGTTAGCAGGCTCCCGTCGAGGGACCAGAGGTGCAGAGCCCAGAGTTCTGGCTGGGGATGCCAAATCGTCCTGTTCGCCTGAGAGAGGAGGTCCCGTCTCAGGGGGATCGGCCACGGAGCTTTTGTGGAAAGCCTGAACAGCTCTGAGGACCAAACTTGGCTCCTCCAGAGCGGGGCCACCAGGAGGACTCTGTGCTTGTCTTCCCTGATTCGTCTGATGACCTGTGGGATCAGAGCGATCGGGGGAAAAGCGTAAAGGAGGGTGCTGGGCCAGACATGGGCCAGCGCATCTTCCTCCTTTGAGAAATAAATTGGGCAGTGAGAGTTGCCTTCTGAAGCAAAGAGGTCTACCTCTGCCTTTCCGAAGAACTCCCAGATCATGAGAACCGTCTGGGGGTGGAGCATCCACTCGTCTGAGGGGACATTGCTCCGAGATAGCATGTCTGCTCCCAAGTTTGTTCTCCCGGGTATGTGAGTCGCCCTGAGCGACTGAAACCTCGGTGATGCCCATTCCAGAAGACGCTTCGCCAGAGCGCATAAGCGGCTGGACGAAAGACCGCCCTGGTGATTTATGTATGACACCACTGTCATGCTGTGCGACTGGACTAAGACGTGGCGCCCTGTCAGGTGTGCCTGGAACGCATGAAGGGCTCGAATCACTGCCAACATCTTGAGGCAGTTGATGTGCAGATGGCATTCCTCGTGAGACCACGAGCCGAAGGCCGGTCTGCCCTCGCAAAGAGCGCCCCAACCTGTGTTGGACGCATCCGTTGAGAGCACCGTCCTTCTGGACACCGCTTGTAGGGGTACCCCTTGGCTGAACCATACAGCGTTCATCCAGGGTTTCAGAGCTGCCAAACAGGCCTGATTGACCTTGAGATGCAGGCGGCCGTGCCGCCAGGCGTGAGGAGGGACCCGGAACTTCAACCAGTACTGCAGAGGCCGCATCCGAAGAAGGCCGAGCTGCAGAACCGGGGAGGCGGAAGCCATCAGCCCTAGCATCCTCTGGAAAAACTTCAGAGGGAAATAGGCTCTGTTCCTGACCGATGCTGCGAGCTGCTGAATGGCCAGAGCGCGCTCTGGAGATACTACAGCCGTCATACGGACTGAGTCGAAAACTGCACCCAGGAACGTTATACGCTGGCTGGGGAGCAGTGAGCTCTTGGCAAAGTTGACCCTGAGACCCAGGCACTCCAAGTGGCTGAGTAACACGGATCTGTGATGCTCCAGCTCGGCTCGTGACTGGGCTAGGATGAGCCAGTCGTCGAGGTAATTGAGAACCCGGATTCCCATCTGTCTCAGTGGGGAAAGCGCCGCGTTCATGCACTTGGTAAAAGTGCGAGGAGCTAGGGACAGTCCGAATGGAAGGACCGTATATTGGTAAGCCACACCCTCGAACGCGAATCTCAAGAATCGCCTGTGATGGGGGGCTATCTGGATGTGAAAATATGCATCTTTCAGGTCCAGCGAGCAGAACCAGTCCCCGGGGCAAACCGGCGCGAGGATCTGCTTCAGCGTTAGCATCTTGAACTTCCGTCTCATGAGGGAGAGGTTCAAGAGCCTGAGATCTAAGATGGGTCGGAGACCGCCATCTTTTTTTGGGAACTAGAAAATAACGGCTGTAGAACCCCAAATTGCTCTCTGAGGGGGAGACTATTTCTATAGCTCCTTTCCTCAGAAGAGACGTGACTTCGGCTCGGAGGACATGAACGTCGTCCGTGTTGACTGAAGTCTGAAGCACCCCGCTGAAGCGCGGGGACCTTCGGGCGAACTGAAGCGAGTAGCCTCGACTTATGGTTCCCAGAACCCAGCTTGACACTCCGGGGATGGCCCGCCAGGCCTTGGCCCGCGTGACAAGGGGCTGAATGGTATCGGGTGACGGGCCGCCAATCGGGGGCCCGTGCACTGGAGAGAGTGGAAGAGGAACTTTGCTCTTTCTTAGAGAAGGTAGAATATTCATAGTGTTCACCATAAGAATAGCGTTTTGCATGGACGCAGCACTGGGCCCAGTTAGTACAACACTGAACATATCTCCCACGCCTGGAGCTGAACGAGGCGGAGGGGGGTGGAACGAAAGAGCTTTTGGGGTGGTCCGGCCGTGGCGAGACTTTGCCCCATCCTCTTCCTTCCTGAAATATCAGGAGGGCTTAGGAGGCATCGGGTCCAGCGTAATCTTAGGCCGGGGTCCCTGACGTTGCCTCAGGAAGGAGGAGCGCTTACGATGGCGCTGTTCCTTGGGTGGTGCTGCCTGAGAGGTAGAGGGGGCAGTTTTGTTCTGCTGAGCCGGCGCAGACTTGGGGCGGCTGGAAGCAGACGTGGAGCTAGGGTGTTTAGGCAGGAAGTGTCGCATAGCCTGAGACGACTTTTGTGCTGCAGTAAAACGCTCCGTAAAGCCCTCTACTGCTGGCCCGAAGAGACCAGAAGGAGAGACCGGGGCATCCAAAAAGGCCGTCTTGTCCATCTCCTTAATCTCGGTCAGGTTGAGCCACAAATGGCGCTCAAGCACGACCAGGCTGGCCATGGATCGTCCAATGGCCTGAGCTGTGGCCTTTGTGGCATGCAGGGCTAAGTCAGTGGCGCTGCGGAGGTCACGGAAGGCAGGTGCATCGACGCCGGACTCATCCAGAGAACAGAGGAGCTTCGCTTGAAACACCTGGAGAATAGCCATGGTGTGCAGCGCTGAGGCAGCCTGGCCCGCAGACGTATATGCTCTGCCAGCCAGGGCAGAAGTGGTCCTGCAGGGCTTGGATGGAAGGGCCCTCTTAGTTTTCCAACCCACAGCCGTGGGGGGACAGAGGTGAGCCGCCACCGCTTCGTCCAGGGGCGGTAGATGCTCGTAACCCTTCTCTTCAGAGCCATCCACAGAGGTGAGAGCTGAATAATGCATAGTACATAGGCGGGCAGAATACGGGGCGCGCCATGACTTCGTCAGCTCGTTGTGAACCTCTGGGAAAAACGGTGCGGCGCGTTGACAAGGGGCCTGGCGGGAACCCGGCAGGAACCACTCATCGAGCCTGCTCCGTGATGGCTCCTCTGGCAGAGCCCATTCGAGGTCCAAAACCTCTACTGCTTTCGAAAGGATGCGGAAGAGCTCGGCATCCATACCCGGCTTGCAGTCAATGGGCTCCAGCGAGGGAAGGCGGGCGGGGTCAGAATCACCGGCCCAACCTTCGGATTCAGAGGCCGCGAGAGACATGACGTCATCAAGCGGCTCGTCCTCAGAACCGCCAATAAGGGATGAGGTCGCTCGCATCTGCCGAGGGACGCAGCTCAGGGCGGGAGAACAGGACGGGGGACTGCTCTCTCGGGGGAGAGGGTGAGGCACGCGGGGAAGCCGGCGTGACGTCATCCAACTCCGTGCGCTGGGCCGCTCTACCCCGCCGTCTCTTCCTAGCCGGCTCGCGGGAGGAAGAAGACGATCCGCGAGCGCAGAGAGGCGAGACTCATGTTCTCACAGTGAGAACACGAGGTCCTGTTGAGCGCGGCCTCTGCATGGGGTCTGCCCAGGCAGCCGACGCACTCACCGCGACCGTCGTCGTCATGCAGAGGGGCTCTGCATGTGCCACACGAGTGGCGCGGCATTTGTAACAACGCCGCCGCCGTGAAAACGGCATTTGAGGGGCTCTTTTAGAGCGGCGAGGGCCGCTAGAGCAGTGAAAACCACTGTTGGAAAGCTCTTTTAGAGCGGCAATAAGCCGCGGGAAAATCGCTCTTTTAGGCGCGCCGGATGGCGGCAGGAGACGGGCTGGCAGGCGGCCGGAAGCGGGAAGCGGGCAGCTCGAGACGCCGCTCGAGGCGGCAGTTGACGAGGGCGCTGGCGCTTCTTCCTCGGCAAGCTCAGCAGTCCGCTGCGGGAGCCTCTTCGACGGCGGCAAGAGCTTCTTTCCAGGCGAGCTTCTTCCAGGCGGCAAAGGCTTCAGCCGGAGATCAGCGAGGAGCGATGTGAAGTCGTCGCTGAAGGCGAGAGAACTGAAATCCTATGGCGAAACGCCCGCTTATATAGCCCTAAACCCCGCCCATTTCGGCGGGAATATTCGCGCGCTCTGTCGCCATAGGTCGCGCAGCTATGCCGCGCCGTCATTGGTTCAACAACTTGTCTATGAGTGAACCAATGACGATGCAGTTACACTGCGTTATTGAAAAAGGCTTCAGTAACGGGGAAAAAGGAGACCTTTCCCCATACGCAGTACGAGTGAAGTATCGAAAGGGAACACACGCTTAAGAACAAACAACGCACTGTTTATGTCACATAATAAATCAATCAACCTACCCAGGTATTATCAGCCACATGAACAGGGAAAGAGTCACAGTAAGAGATGTACAGCTCCAAATCATTGACCGTGATGCCAGGTTTGTTGCTACAACAAAAACAAAGCATCCAGAACAAACAACACTCTACTTTTTGTACATAATTAAATGACTTACCCAGGTATCATCAGCAACACAAACAGGGAAAAAGCATGATAAGAGACGTACAGCTCCAAATCAGTGACCGTGATAGCAGGTTTGTTACTACAACAAAACAAAACATATGCTCATAAAACAAACTATATTTTGTTTATTGCACACAGTAAATCAAATGACCTACTCGGGTATTATCAGCAACACGAACAGGGGAGAACAGACAATACAAGTTGTGTACTGTGTTCAGCTGCTCTCCACACTCCATCCAGTACAACGCCAAACAACCATGTGCTTGTCTCTACAGTGTCACGCCAAACAGCGTTTAACCAATTTGAGCGGAAGTTACATGACAAGCATTCTTCCGTGATGTCTTCACCAAACAAAATAACTAAATAAACGAACCCACTACAAATATAATGCAAATTTAATATTGTTTAACACATTCACTTTAACAAAGACTGGGTTTTTCATTTTGTCTCTCTTGTTAATTTATTTATTCACATTTAAACGCCATAACCCTAGCAAAACATTAATGTGGTGGATTGATTTTTTTTCCAAGTCCAGCTCTGATGATTCCTAAGCATAAAAAAATTTTTAATGTTGAAACTATTTAATGTAAACTCATTAAGGCAGTTGTATGCTCAAAAGTTGTTGCTCTTTCCGGAAACCTTAATCTTTTGTAGCCTGGGATATTTATAATTGAGACCTGGTTATATTTTAAGCTTTTATGAGCTGGATCATAGTTTCTGTAAAAAGCTGATGAAGAGTTTATCAACTTAATCTATATATTTAGGACATGTCAAATATCTACATTTGCACACTAGTGCCTGTATTGGGTGCTTTAGTTGCAAAAAAACTTATCCAAGACGATGATGGTGATGATGATGATTTAAACTAAATTGTTCTATCATTATAGGTGGGAGAAAAAATGCTGAATTTCTTTATTCAATTCTAACAGTGCTCGTTGCAAACAGCACCATAGTCATAGAGGGCTTAAAGCTGCAGTCCATAACTTTTTTTGGTTAAAAATGATCCAAAATCTATTTTTTGAGTACATAACCAGCCAGTGTTCAAAACTATCTTAGCTCAATTCACAACGGTAAGCTTGTAATAATGTTTTATAATAAGAGCGACCTGGTGGATCTCCACGGGAAATTCGAGCATGCAGCAGTTCGTCTTTGTATCATTACGTCATGTCTGTAAACAGAAAGGAAGGAGTCCAGGCAAGTCAGTTTTATCATGTGAGGATGCTGCTTGTAGCGGATCATTTATAGCCTGTTCTCAAAGCAGCTGAAATAATTAAATGTCAATCAGTGGTGTATAAAGTACTCGAAAAACATACTTGAGTAAAAGTATAGATATCTTACCAGAAAATGACCTTGGTAGAAGTTAAAGTCACTGTTTAGAATGTTACTTGAGTAAAAGTTTTAAAGTATGTGATATTTTTTGTACTTAAGTACGTAAAGTATTTTTTTGATATTAAACGTACTTAAGTATTGAAAGTAAAAGTACAAGTAAATGTAAAATACAAAAGGAGCAAAAAAATATCATTAAAAATTGTTCTATACAGTTTGAGCAGCAAGATTGTGTTCAGTTTTAACTCTCTTACATTTTGTTTCTTTGAATTAAAAAAATGGCTAAATGTTTATTGTAATTTTTAAATATAAAAATACTAATTTATTAATTATACATTGATTGTTCATGTTAATTCATAGTGCACTATAACTAATGTAAGAGACAACTTTAAAATGTTAAAATGTAAATGTTGAAATTAAAAATGAACAATACTTTTATTAACCTTATTTAATGTTACAAATGTACTCTTATTGTAAAGTGTTGCCATTTCAAATCCTAAATCCATTTCCATCTTTACACACAAAGGCATAACATAGGGCTATTATATATATACTTTAACACATTATTTGCCTTTATTTGAGAAAACTTGATGATTATCTAATCAAAATATGTGTTACAGTGCCAATAAAAAAGAATTGAAATTAGTAGTACCTCAAGCGGTTAAAACAATGTGACAAAAACACCAACTGTTTAATGTCACGATTGTTACCATTTATTTGCATTAGTTTATATCCATTTGTTCGCTGTTATGTATTCATTATCCAGCGAAGTTTCATATTTAAACTGTTTTCACATCATACAGCGACAGAAACATAACAAATCAGAAATATATTCAATGTTAGCATCCTCCCAGCCTCGACGGCAAACATACTGCTGTTCTCCTCTAATGCAGCATCTAGTCAACAAACTAATTACTTTATAATGATATGAAAACATGTACTGTAGTGTACAATGCCTAACATGCCATTTTGTTGTTGGTTTTAAATCCGTTTTTTGAAGTGTTCTGCTTTGTGCAGTGCGCAGCCTCACGTCACGTGTCAAAACAAACTCTTAGAGACATCAGTGTTAGTTTTTATTACGCCTCTAGAGGTGAATCGGCCACATTCATTTATTTACATGATATACTGATTCACGACCTTGGGAGCTAGGGAGCTGAGTGAGACGCAGGGATAGTTAGGGATAGACAATGCTGATGTTGTTACCATTGAGAACAAAGTATAACAGTAATAATATTTTTCACGGTTTGGCGTGATCCAAGCTAAGCTATCGTTAGATTTAATCATCATTGGCAGCGCGATTTATTGTAGGCCTAATGCTTTTTTCCTCAGTTGGTCAGAACAAAAGTGGCAGAAATGTTACTTACTTATTCAGATGATATTTTCCAGTGAAAAATCTTAAATTGGTCTTACGTTCAAGACGTAGAATCTGTGATTCTGAAGCACAGTATCCACACCGGCGCGTTGACTGACAGCAAACATTAGATTCATCCGCTGAGGAGTCGTGCTGATGCACAACGCACGAAACGATAACTATTCCGCATATGACTGCAATCGCAGTTTTCAAACAGAAGACAAAGAGGAAAAATGGGGGAATGCAGCTTTAAGAAAGCATTGCATAATTTAAAGGGGAGGCTCATGTCAATTTATAACAAACAAAGTAGCTGGATTCATTTTTGTGCTCATTTCTTGTTTCCTTCCAGAATGCAGGGAGACATAATAACCTTAGTACATATAGAGGACAGTCAGATTCACAATATTGGATGTAAAGTAAATATAATAAAGAGCTACATGGTTAAAGTATACACACACACACATTTGGTTTTCATGTTTTATGGGGACATTCCATAGATAAAACTATTTTATATTGTACAAACTCTCCTTATGCTAACCCTACCGCTAATCCTACCCCTCACACGAAACGTAGGAGCATAACACAAAGCAGTCTTCATTAAATCCACAATGGATAAACAGAAAAATTGTAGGAGAACTCAGAATACTACCACAATGAGTTAATGAGACAGGACAATAAGGAAACACAGGGCTTATAAATGCAGGGAGTTATCATTAACACAAAACACTTGCACAGAATGATTAACTGCTTGGTGATCTAGGAGACAAACTGGAACTCAGGCAGACACAAAGGGAAAAACAGAACATACTTGTGACACTACCTGAAGGGGTTTATAAGACAAATAATTTTTTTGCGAATATCAGGAAGGTTTAAAGCATAAACAAGGGGGTTCAGGATGGGTGGTATAATAAGAAACTCCAGTGAAAGGAAAACTGACAGCCCTGTAGGAAGTTCTAAATTCACAATTCGACTCAAAGTGACCTCAGAAATAATAGCAATTGAGAAATTCAAAAGGACCACTATGTGTGGAATACAAGTTTGAAACGCTTTGCTCTTGAACTGTGCTGAGCTTCTTTGACAAATGATAATAATTTTTACATATGAATATAATATTAAACTTAAAGGTATTATAGTAGTTGTGATTAATATAACCAAGCCAAAAACATTATTAATTATTGTTTTTTCACAAGAAAGCTTGACTACTTCATAGTTGTGGCAGTACACTTTAAATAATTTGTTACCACACATTTTCAGTTTTGTACTTAAAAAACCATTTATAGCAAGTAAAATCATTGGATAGGCCAGGTTTATAACTACTGAAACAGTCAAAAACCTTGGTGTAATTATGTTGTGGTATCGTAAGGGTTTACAGATTGCAACAAATCTGTCAAATGCCATTATCATTAATATCATATATTCATTTGCAGCATACATGAAAATGACAATACTCTGTAAGAAACATGCTTCAAGAGAGATTGAGTGTGTATCAGATAGCAAGTCTGTCAGTACTCTTGGGAAAAAGCCAGCTGTTCCAAACATAGAGTTGACAGACAAACACAAAATAAGAATATACATGGGCTGGTGTAAAGTCCTTTCCAGAAATATTGCAAGCATTATAAGGACATTAAATAATATGATAGCACAGTACAGCATAAATCCTAAACTGAAGAAACCATATCTTATGTACCCAAGATTTTCAAACAACATGAAGTAAAAATATGTCCCATTTTCCATTTTGCATTAGGCAGAGTTCCTTTATTGACCTGAAGAAGGAAGTACACAAAGTTTCTATGATTTTTAAACATCTTTACCACTTTGCATTATTAACTTGAGATATAGGAGTTATAACAATGAATATTAATTTCTGAATGTTCTAATACATTTCCACATCAAGTAGCATTAGTTGATGAATTATGAACAAACATGGATTATCAATGAACAGTAGTATATTATAAATACATTCACAAAAACTTCGATTAATATGTGCTGTGTATATAAAATATGTATATATATAAGAATTGTGTATACATAATCTTCAGGTTTATTCGGTTTAACAAAATACTTGTGAGATGTCACATCAGGCAAATATTTCTATACCTTAAAACACATTACATAATGGAAATACCTTCTGTGATGCACCGTGAAATGACCATTGTTGCTCATTTAATGTGCGAGAGAAATCACTATATGTGTTTTAGAGGAACTGTGGGTCATCATTATGATAGTGTTCTTATAGCATCCAACATGTCTCAGGAGGCCTCTCTGCTTTTTTGCATAAAGAGCACAAACCCCTCCTAACCCTTTATCTTTTCTTTCTTTTTCTTTCTTTTATACTGCTATTATACTGCCATTTCTACGGAGTCCTGCACACGACACAAGCAGTGTTGGGCACGTTACTTTAAAAAAGTAATTACTTAGAGTGATTAGTTACTTCTTGGGAGTAACGCGTTACAAAAGTAATGCATTACAGTAACGTATTACTTTTTGCTGTAACGCAGTAGTGTAAGGCATTACTAATCAATTTTCAGTAATTTTTACTTGGTACATGTTCAGTAACGCTTGCGTTACAACACACTTTTAGCCAAAAATTAGCCCAGATTATTTTGATAGCGGCTGGTTCTGAAGTAGATGTGTCTGGAGAGCGCAGTTCATGGTTGCATGGTTGCATAGCAACGACAGACGCCACGGGAGCGTAAGCGCTTTGTAAAGGAGGAGAAAGAGGCGCGGGCGCGCTTTCCACACGACATGTGAACGGCCCCTAATATTAGAGAACAGAGAACTGTCCGTCTTGCCTGCACTTTTTCACTCCTCCACTCACTACAGCCGCCTACTCTCACCTACATTTCAGGCGAGGCGCATCTCAAAGACAACTATGCATTCATTCTAGCTGGTTTTGTGAATGCAAAGCCGGTGTGTCTTATCTGCAACGAAGTTGTCGCTGTTTGCAAAGAATATAGGCTTGTTTGAGATGCGCCTAGCCTCGCCTGAAGTTTGGCCGAGAGTAGGCGGCTGCAGTGAGGGGAGGAGTGAAAAAAGTGCAGGCAAGACGGACAGTTCTCTGTTCTCATAGTGGATCAGACACCTACGAGATCAAAGGCGGATATCGTGGGATTCACACTCGTGCGCTGTGTTGCTGATAAACTGGATGTAATTTAAGTTCTGTTGCTTTTATATGAAAATAAACATAATGGACAAGACACCCAAAGTACTTGTTATTTATTTCCATTCAAAAGATGTGTGTATTACTCATTTAATTATAGACATGTTTTTATATAAATTACAACAATCACATAACCCACAGAGAGATCGCAGTGTCAGAGAGTTTTGGAATTTCACACATAATTTATACATATAAAAACATGAGTTTTAAAATCAAACATTTTAAAACAGATCAATACATCACACTTGTTTAAACCAATAAGCTTTAAGCTGTGTCGTCAGCAAGTTGTTTCCCATCGTGCTTTTGGTCAGCGCCGTCAGTGGAAAGCAACTGCGCCTGACTCCGACTGCAGAATCCGATGAAGCCACCTCGCCCTTGCGGAGGTTTTTGACACACGTCGGCATGACATCAAAGTCAGGCGGCCCACCCTCGGACACATTTCTAACCAGCATGCATCTTGCGGTGATCACCGGTGATCGGTTCTGCGCAGAATTTGCTCATCTCAAACAAGTCACCTTTATTTATATAGCGCTTTTTACAATGAAGATTGTGTCAAAGCAGCTTTACAGTGATAACTGGTATATAATTTTGGCTGCACAGCAGCTCTTAAAGTATAGTGTCAATGCAGGCAGATCAAAAGCACTGTTGAATAAATGTCAAGAATACTGTTGAATATCGAATGTCAAGTCAAATGTCAAGTGTCCCCAACTAAGCAAGCCAAAGGCGACAGCGGCAAGGAACCCAAACTCCAACAGGTGACATCAGGTGGCAAATAGGTATTAAAATGGAGAAAAAAACCTTGGGAGAAACCAGGCTTAGTTTGGGGGCCAGTTCTCCTCTGGCGAACAGTGCTTTGTTACGATTCAGGTTGCTATCATAAGTCTGATAGGATCGCAACATTCAAAGTATTTATTTAAGTTCCATCTGGTTGAGGATCGTATTCATCATGCCGGTATGGACGGTTTGTTGAGGAACTGTGTTACTGGCTGTCGTGTCGATGAGGCCTTCACAATGGATGATCTAGTTGACTCAATCTCTGCTGATACTTCAGGGCTGCGTTGTGGTCCAGTTGAGGATCGTATTTATCACGCCGGTATGGACAGTCTGTTGAGAAACTGTGGCACTGGCTATCGTGTCGATGAGGCCTTCACAATGGATTATCTAGTTGACTCGATCTCTGCTGATACTTCAGGGCTGCGTTGTGGTCATGTCAGGGCACCGGTCCTCGGTCTCATCTGGATACGGCCCAGATCCGTTTGACTACGGTAAACCTCAGGATAAAAATAAAAACTAATATTAGCGTAGATGCCATTCTTCTTCTGATGTAAGGAGTACATCTGGTGTTATAGGAAGTGTTCCCGGTTCCAGCTGACCTAATTTATGCAGCCTAACAATCCTTTAACGGATTTGAAAATATAAATTGATAATGTGTTATGTGTATGCCAGGTTAAAGAGATGCGTTTTTAGTCTAGATTTAAACTGACAGAGTGTCAGTTTAACAAGCCTTTTCTTTGTATGCCCTAATTTTGCTGTCAACTTTCCACTTTTGACTCTTTGATCATGCCATTTTCTCTTACCAGAGCTTAAATGTTAAAGGTGCCCTAGAACGTTCTTTCACAAGATGTAATATAAGTCTAAGGTGTGCCTTGAATGTGTCTGTGAAGTTTCAGCTCAAAATGCCCCATAGATTTTTTTTTAACTGCCTATTTTGGGGCATCATTAACTATGCACCGATTCAGGCTGTGTCCCTTTTAAATCTCGTGCTCCCTGCCACCCCCCCAACCCCCCAACAAATATCATGTTGTCATGGATCATGTTATCATGTTATCATGGATCTGTTGTCCTTGCTTGCTTACCTAGTCTGATGATTCAGCTGTGCACAGATCCAGACGTTAATGCTGCCTGCCCTTGTAATGCCTTGAACACGGGCTGACATATGCAAATATTGGGGGCGTACATATTAATGATTCCGACTGTTACGTAACAGTCGGTGTTATGTTGAGATTCGCCTGTTTTTCAGAGGTCTTTTAAACAAATGAGATTTACATAAGAAGGAGGAAGCAATGGAGTTTGAAATTCAATGTATGACTTTTCCATGTACTGAAATCTTGTTATTCAACTACGCCAAGGTAAATTCAATTTTTGATTCTAGGGCACCTTTAACATCACTCTGTACAAGACGCAATAGCGTACCTATAGCATGCAAACAGTTTAAATAAATACAGTTTAGTATGTGAGGATGTCAAGGAATAATTCGGAGTGTAAAAGTAGGCTACGTCAAATAATTATTACAATAAGTTAGGCTCCATTGTGTAACAAGCAAATGAAAATGATACACATTTATTATTCACAATATGGAAAGAGGAAATAAAACATAGTTCGTTAAGAGCATGACTCAAACATGCCATTAAAGGATTAGTCCACTTTTAAATAAACTTTTCCTGATAACTTACTCACCCCCATGTCATTCAAGATGTTCATGTCTTTCTTTCGTCAGTTGAAAAGAAATTAAGGTTTTTGATGAAAACATTCCAGGATTATTCTCCTTATAGTGGACTTCAATGGCCTCCAGACGGTTGAAGGTCAAAACAAACAAACGGGTCCCCGCATGCCAAGACGCTGAGGCCGACTCTCGTCACTTCGGTCGAAACATCCGCGATCTCCTTCCGTGTATTTTCCCAGTCCTGCCCATTCTATCATTCCTGCCATAAAGAAATGGACAACAAGGCAGTCGAGCACCAAGCTCGAGTCTCGGGCAATACTGCCTCTTCCCATGAAGGAACATCAGGCCGCCGCAGCATGCCTTCAGCAAGCCAGAGCAGCGCCGCAGCGTGTAGATTCAGTCCCAGTCAACTCACACTTTCCACCCCATCGGATCAACCCCGCAAAAGCACAGTTAAATCCTTCTCGTTTTCTGTCCCTGAATTCATTTCCACAGTTATGCCATTTGTATCAGTGTTGATCGGGGGAATTCATGTTTTCAACTGTTTCTGTAAAAGTTTACCGTTCTAAATTAACGTGCCGCTTGTGGTTTAAACACGCAAACAGCTGTTGTATGCTCGTATGACGCACGGTCGCAGACAGACTTATTGAAACTCGGAACTTATTGTCGTTGCTGTCCTGCGATTTATCAACAAAATCACTTTGAAACTTAAAGTCATAATATGTATTTCTGTTTTGAAGTATAACCACAACTTCACTATTGGAGACACAGAGACTGGTAGGACAAATTCTTTTCAAATCGTTATTTTGATGCATTTAAATAAATCTTACTGTTCCCTTTTTATCTGTATCTGTTTTACGAGCAGAAATCTGTAAATAATTTAACAAACCATAGACAGATAACCAATGAATAAACTATTACGTTGCAGTTTGGGAAAGTATGGAATTTAGTAATTTCCAGGTCTGGATGGAAAATATAATAAATATAAATAAACAATATTATACAAGCAGCATGTTCATTCATGGTAAAATTTTTGAACCCAATTGAATAAATTCAAGGTGCACATTTTTATTATGCAAAGCTCTGTCTTTGCCAAATGAGTGTCTTTTGATCTTTACTAAATGAAGGCGCTTGTGACTCAAACCAGCAACAGTTAAAAGATCATCTAAATCATATTGTACTTTGCTGTTTGATGATCATTCAACATCAAACAATGACAGTACAAACAGTACTGTCATTTACAGTATCAAACCTTGTGTCAGAGGTGAATATATGCAGGTTTAAAGGATTGAGAAAATAAGAATATGTACAAAGTTTAATAATCTATCTCTCGGCCCTGCACAGTTTCGCTGAGCTCAGGTTTCCAATCGCCCCGGATAAAACGATGGGTCCAGCCATGTCCATTGAATTTCTGGGCTTTAACTTGAATACAGTTAATTTCCAGGCCTCCAGCATAAGGAATCAATAGGATATTTATGTTCGCTTCCACCTTCCTAAACAGTCCAAACTGTTCTAAACAGGAAATACTATCTTCGCTCAGCTACTTAAACTTAATGATGCAAGTAATTCCACAAGGCCACTCTTTCATCTTACATCTCCTCACTCTTGTATCTTCAATTCATGCGCTAGAAACAAGTGTCAGGCCACCGCAGCAGCAAGCCTGGGTCATGCTCCACATTCCCCACTTTCCTCCTCCCTCCGCTTAGCCACACACCGTGGCTTTCACCAGCACCACACCCCATCCAACAATGCCCGCCCCTCTTGGTGAATGCCTTCCCTCCTAACGTGAGGATGCCTCTTCTAGCGGAGCAAGCTCAGCCATCTCAGCCATTTCATCCTGCCATCTCTCACCCTACCTCTCTTTTGTCTTTGGTCTATAGTTCAACTACGGACCTTAGCGTGAGGCTGCCTCCACTATCACCGCAGGCCTAGACGTCCTATTTTCCGCAGCCTCCCTGTTTTTCTAACCACCCTGTTCCTTCCCAGGCTCCAGCGGCCAACCCGAGCAAGAGGCTGCCTCTGCTAACGGTGCAGGCTCGGACGCCTCAATTTCCCTTTCTCAGTTTCCCTCTTTTCTAACTTTCTTATCCCTCCCCTGGCTCAAGGGGCCGACCCGAGCGTGAGGCTGCCTCCGCTAACGGCCTCGGTCCCGGCCTTTCTTCCTCCTTGCACTGTCCCATAAGCAATGCCATTCACCCTGTCTACTACAACACTGATGCCCATCCCACCAAATGCTACAGCCTTGGAACCAAACCTCATTGCCAACAACATCAGATCTTCTTAGAAATTCAAGCTGTTGGCACCAGAGGTGGACCCATTCTCAACCCTGGTACCTTATTATTCAGAGCTGATATTTCCATAAACCACCCACTAAAAACTCTCCTTGACACCTCTCTCAACTACATTCTTCAAGCTGCCTCCCCTAGAACCCTACAATCCATTCCGCATAGGAGCAGCAACTACAGCCACCCAAAAAGGCCTCTCCCAGCATCAGATTCAAACATTTGGTCACTGGTCATCAGAAGCTTACGAACTACATCCGATCTAATCGCTTCCATATTAAAGAAGACCAACGAACACCTATCGGCTAGTTTCAGCTCCAGCTCGTTCTCTCACACATACCTGCAAGCCACCATATCCAACTCAACTAATACCATCATTCCAATACAATGGAAATTTTCTATCATTGCCGCAGCAGTGATGTGCCTCGGCTCCCACAGGAGCTCGGTTATTCTGGCTAATATCTCCACTGCAGCAGCAGTGATGTTCCCTCGGCTCCAGCAGGAGCTCAGTTATTCTGGCTAATATCTCCACTGCCGCAGCAGTGATGTCGCCTCGGTTCCCGCAGGAGCTAGTTCCTCTGGCTATTCTCTCCACTGCCGCAGCATTGATGTCGCCTTGGCTCCCACAGGAGCTCAGTTCCTCTGGCTATTCTCTCTACTGCTGCAGCAGTGATGTCGCCTCGGCTCCCGCAGGAGCTCAGTTTTCTGGCCAATTTCTCCACTGCCGCAGCAGTGATGTCGTCCCGGCTCCCTCAGGAGCTCAGTTCCTCTGGCTATTCTCTCCACTGCCGCAGCAGTGATGTTGCCTCGGCTCCTGCAGGAGCTCAGTTTTCTGGCCAATTTCTCTACTGCCACAGCAGTGATGTTGCCTCGGCTCCCGCATGAGCTCAGTTCCTCTGGCTATTCTCTCCACTGCCGCAGCAGTGATGTTGCCTCGGCTCCCACAGGAGCTCAGCCCTGTCTTAACTCACCTTCACTGCCTCAGCAATAATGTCTTCATCCATATGACGAGAACTCTCCCGGCCCTTCAACCTAACTCTCCAAACAGCACATTCAGCCAACGCAATGCAATTTTTGGGGGTCATCAATAACGTTTCTGGCTGCTGTCCTGCACTGGTTTGCAATTTTTGGGGGAGTACTTTGGGTTCGAGCCAAAATGCCGAGCTCGGAGCCCTCTCCTCAGACAGCACGCCAAATACGCATACTACTACGCATACTATTTACCATCTGATTATTTGTAAGTGTGAACTCGTGAAATGATGTTTTATTAACAAAATTCAGGAGGAACAACGTTCAAATAATCTGACTAATCATCACGTCATTGCAGCCAGCTGTTAACATTCAGTAATTATCATATCTACCTAATCAACATGAGTGAAAGCATATATATAGACACAGTCGACTCAGCCATATTCCTCGACAGTTTTACAGCATCCCTCCACCACCCCGTCTCCTCACACTTGCCTGGTTACTTTCCTAATCAGAATACGGGGGGAGTACTTTGGGTTCGGGCCAAAATGCAGAGCTCGGAGCCCTCTCCTCAGACAGCATGCCAAATACGCATACTACTATGCATACTATTTACTATCTGATTATTTGTAAGTGTGAACTTGTGAAGTGCACAGCTGTCCGGGGAGGGTCCTCCAGGGAGATTTGCATCCTATGTGGAGTGGGTGCTGGCATCCTGCGGATCACCATTCACCATTGAAGTTGCCGCCAGCCCCACTCCCCAGCCAGTGCCCAGCCAGAACCACCTGTCACAGACACGCCAGGCTCTACCCTCACACAGACACAGTGCACGTCATCATCAGAGTTTTAATCACGCACACCTGCAGCCCATCAGCACACTCATCAACAGCAGCACATAAGACTCATGCTCTCACTCAGTCACTCTCTGAGTGAGACAGATCATCGCTGTCGCTGTCCCCTTCTGTATTGTAACACCACCCAGACGGCAAGGATTTACGACCTGAGCCCACCGCAGGTAGTACGACGGAGACCGCCGCGTTTGAGCCGCCCACGCACACAAGAGTGATTGGGGGTCACATTGCCACAGAGCCCGAGCAGCGTGTACCTGACCAGGTGTGTGAGCCGGCTGAACCATCCATCGCCAAGGGAGTGTTGGTGGACCTTGAGGGTTCGGAAGTGAGCCCCGCCCACCAGCTGCCTCTGTTCATCACCCTGACTCCTGCACCTGCGTTCGTTCCACCCTCGACCTCGGAGTTGACCATCGGCCTTTCGACCACGCCGGACTCCCTCGGCACGTCAGCTCCACCTTGGTAAGACAATGCTTCACCTCCGCTGCAGACCTACGGACCGTCCGCTGCTCTCTGGTCCTCCACCCCTTCCACTACGGCTTGCTCCACCCTACCTCAGGCTCCATCTCCACCCTCGGTTGCTCCAGTGCGTCTTCAGACCTCCGGATCCCCTCCTCGATGTCAGGAGGTCGTCACTGCAGCTCCGTTGCGGCCGCTTGGATCAGCTCGTCGACTACGCAGTGGGCCCCATCCTCGCCAGCGTTGACTACGGTCTTCCCCATGGCGGTCATCATCAACACTCTTCCATGGCTCCTCCCTCCATCAATGCCACCATGGGGCACTACCCTGGTTGGTGCCTGGCACAACATCCTACAGCCCCTGTTCAAGGCCATCTGCCAGACTTCACCACCTCCTGCACCACCCTGGACTCCTGGACTCTGTACTCCGCCACCTCCCGGTTAGCCATCTGTCATGTGTTCCTTTGTTCTAGTTTCCCGCCACAATCAGTAACCATGGACACTAATCACATTCATCACAGCTGTTTGTCATTTGTGTTAATCTATCAGTGTATTTAAGTTCCTGCTTCTGTTCAGTATGTTGTCGGGTATCATTCATGTCTACACTGGTGTATTCTCCTGTCTGTATTCTCCTGTCTGTATTCTCCTGTCTGTATTCTCCTGTCTGTATTCTCCTGTTGGATTTTCAAGTAAAGACTTACTGAATTCTTATCTCCTCCTTCGTGTGCTTTATACACCAGTAGAATTGTAACAATTATAAGGAGAATAATCCTGGAATGTTTTCATCAAAAACCTTAATTTCTTTTCAACTGACAAAAGAAAGACATGAACATCTTGGATAATATGGGGGTGAGTAAATTATCAGGAAAAGTTTATTTAAAAGTGGACTAATCCTTTAATGGGCTTATTCATGTCTCCTTTGACTATGTCCTGAATTTTTTTTGGCCCAATGCCAACTTAATTGCCGACCCCTCCATTAAAGGATTAGTCCACTTTCTAATATAAATGTCCTGATAATTTACTCACCCCCATGTCATCCAAGATGTCCATGTCCTTCTTTCTTCAGTCGAAAAGAAATTATGGTTTTTGATGAAAACATTACAGGATTATTCTCCTTATAGTGGATTTTAATTGGCCCCAAATGGTTAAAGGTTAAAATTACAGTTTCAGTGCAGCTTTAAAGGGTTTTACATAATCCCAGATGAGGAAGTGTCTTATATAGCGAAACGATCGGTCATTTTCTTTAAAAAATGAAATGTATATGCTTTATAGACACAAAGGATTGCATCATAAGAGCTTCCACCAGACCATGATTCTGTATTCTTCAAAAAGCTTACACTGAATGTCCTACACCTTCCCTAAAAAACTTACAAAAAAAAAAAAAAGCTGGTGCCACGTTCATTCCATAAGTTGAATAGGGAAGGTGTAGGACATTCAGCGTACGCTTTTTGAAGAATATGACCGATTGTTTTGCTAGATAAAGCCCCTTGAAGCTTCACTGAACTGTGATTTTGCCGTTCAACTGTTTGGGGCCAATTGAAGTCTACTATAAGGACATTAGAAAGTGGACTTTAACAAATGAAAAATGCTGCAAGTAAGTTCTATTACCTGTTCGCGGCCAGTCAATAGCCGCGTGTGGTGTCCAGGTTTGTAAGACTAAATGACAGCTTCTGATATATTTGTTTAGCTATTTATTTCATTCATCTCCCTCTCGCTGGTGTAACTTTGTATTGTGTGACGTAGTCCAGTGAAGGCGTGTTTAGGGCGGGTTTTACAGGAGTGCCGCGAGGCTAATAGGCCAACAGTGGAAACACAGCGCGATTTCGGCCTCTGTGCTCACGCTGGCCAGTGGAAAGGTGGCTAATGGGTGAAGATGGCAGAAGAAGACTGTACATTCGCGAGATGGGCATATGCTCATTACTTCGAGTTTGTCAGATAAATACTTTACCTCTACCATACTTTTAGACTTGGATCGTTTGTGATTCTGTCTGTCATCTTTTCTTGCATTGTCTTGAGCCTTCACATTGCCAATTATAAGCTATATTGTTAGTAGCCTGGATAGCCCACAGTCATTATGCTACATCATATTGCCCTCTACTGGATGTAAAATGCTCTGCAGTACATTTTGTAATTTTACTAGTAGTTATTTTGGTGAAAGTAACTCAAAAGTAATACAGGAGTAATGTAACGCATTACAATTCTGAGACAGTAATATTGTAAAGTAAAGAATTATTTTTAAATAACAGTAACAAGTAATCTATAATGTATTACAGTTTGGAGGTAATTTGCACAACACTACTTCTACTAGCCTGGATAGCCCACAGTCATTATGCTACATCATATCGCCCTCTACTGTATGTAAAATGCTCTGCAGTACATTTTGTAATTTTAGAATGTTAAAGGTGCTCTAAGCGATCCTGGGTGGAGTAACTTCCTGTTGACGTTCAAAGTGTTGTCAAACAAAACAGAGGCCAGCTAAAAGTGAACAACATGAGTAAGATAGAAAACATCATAACATGTGCAATATATCGGGAGACATGGAGTGGGTCAGCCATGATTTTGACCACTTCTTTAAGTTTTGTTTTGTAGAAAGCCTTTCTTTAAAGTGAATTTCATTTTGTTAAAATTGTATATCAACCAATTGTCTGGATTTAATAAATAAGAAGCAAATATAGCAGACAATATAATCATGACATGAAGGCTCCGGCGCAATCAATGGAGCGTGTCTTATAGGCTAAATGAACCGAAACTCAGCGTATAGGCTGCTTGCCTCACAGACATGAGAAATATATCTATAGAAAGCTTGAAATGTCTACTTTTAAATTGAAAAATTTGAAACGAAAAGAAATAGGCTACTCTCTGATTATGTAATCCGAATGAAATGTGCATTTTCTCTCTAAGCGCATCCACGGAGATGATGAGTTTATTAATAAACAATTAAAATGTCTCCTTGCTGTTTTTGTCACATTCAGAATCTTTACTTTTGCCGGTTCTTTATGGCAAGCTTTATGTGTGTATACTTTATATATACCCAGGTGAAAAAAAAAGTACATTTCAAAAACATACTTGAAATATGAACCCCTATGTAGTACACTTTGGGTTCAAATGTACTATAAGTAAATAAATATAAATCTAAATAATTTTTTTAAAGCTGCTGTCCATAAATTTTTTTGTGTTCAAAATGTACAAAAATTATATAATGAGAATGTACAACATGAATCCATTTTCCAAACCGTGTTTTTGTCTTACCCTGAATCATTATTGGTACACTTACAATAAGTGTTTGTATTCGGACTATTTCAGACCGGACTGGTAGGACCCTCAGCCGAGTATCACAGTAACTGCATGACTCGCCATAGACATACACAGCTCTGGCTACAATGTTCTTCCGCAAGACACATGCAGTTCTGTTTATTAACCACTAGAGGGCCAAACATCTCGGACTGCAGCTTTAAATACAGAGATAGTATATTAAAAACACATTTAAGTTCATATTTCATGGTGTCTCAAAATAGCACAGTTGAGTACACTTAGATGTTAATAAGATTATCTTAAGGAGTACTAAATAAGAATTTTTAGTATATTAAGTACAAAATTAGTGCATGAAAATACAGAATTTTAAGTACATTACAGAAATGTACTTTTTTTCACCTGAGTAGCCTATATTATGTAAATGCTTATTATTATGGTTTATTCTCTCCTGTATTTAAGAAATTAAATTAACATAAATGTGATTAGTCAACTAATGGCTTAAATGCTCCTAGTCGACTAGAAAAAAACGTATTTCACATATTTTTGATCTAGCATGTCACAAAGTGTTACATGTGTCCTCAGTCCGTGCTCTATTCTGATTATATGGACTCCATTTCCCACAAATCCCCACTTAGGAACTAATCACAGACTCAGACTCCTGTTTCCCATCAGTGACACTTTATAAGCTGCACTCAAACACACACTTTGCTGAGTATTGTTTAGCCTTGTTTTTCGATCTTTTCTCTTTTCTCTTTTTCTTTTCTCTTTTCTCTGTGTTCTGTTCTTTGTTCTTTGTTCTTTGTTCCTTGCCTGTGTTTTTTACCCTGGACTGTTTCTTTGTTTGATGATCGTTTGCTGCCTGCCTTGACCATAGCCTGTGTTTGGATTACTCTTTTGCCTTGCCTTCCCTGTATCTGTTTGCTGGTGTTTGACTTACTGCCTGTATGACTATGCTCTCCTGTAATAAAGCCTGCATGTGGATCTCCAACTCGGTTGCCCCGTCCCGTACGTTACAGTACACTCAGCCAAACCAAGATCCAGCGGCTTTTATGAGTGTTTCCAGCCACAACATGGATCCAGCAGTAAGTCTTGTCCACCTACGTCAAGGTAATTGTACCCTTGAGGACCACATCCAAAAGTTTCTGGACATTGCACATTTTTCTGACTTGCCTGACTTTGCTCTCATTGATTTCTTCTGTCATGGATTAAACAAACCACTGCAAGATTATTTAATCAGTTATGGTCCTCGAGGGTCACTCATTGAATTTTTGGATTTTGCTCTACTTTTAACTGGCTCTCTTTTCACTGTGGGGGTCGTGGAGGAATGCAACATTACTCCAGTGCCTTTAATGGTGGCTGCGCTAGAACCTACTCACAAAATGGCGGCCCCCACAACATCAAATCAAGTCACAGTTGATCTCCCTGAGCCAAATCAAGTCACAGTTCATCTTCCAGAGCCAAGTCAAGTCACAGTTGATCTTCGTGAGCCCAGTCAAGTCACAGCTGATCTTCTTGAGCCCAGTCAAGTCACAGCTGATCTTCCAGAGCCTCGTCACGTCTCAGCAGTTCTCTCAGAGCCTCGTCACGTCTCAGCAGACCTCCCAGAGTCACGTCACATCTCTGCTGATCGTCCAGAGTTACGTCACATCTCCGCTGATCGTCCAGAGTCACGTCACGTCTCCGCTGATCGTCCAGAGCCTCGGCACATTATGTCTGACACCCCAGAGTCACGTCTTGTTGCAGTTGTTGTACCACAACCCTCCTCTGTTCTGTCAGGGGAACCCGTCATCAAGCATCAGAGGTTGGCATCCAGCATGGAGGATCCACCGTTGGTGTCAGTACGTACCGCTGATTTCCCCAAACCAATTAATCTTAGCCCTCCTGTTCCTGAACTGATTCCCCTGTCTGCAATGCTCCCCACTGTACCCTCACCGTACATCACCGCTGAATCTCCAGAGGTGGCGGCTTATGCTGCAGAACCTCACAAAGCGGCAGTGCTTGTTTCAGCTACTTGCATGTTGGTGGCGTCCTGCGACACATTTTCATCCAGCCCTGAATCAGCCACGGAATCTGTTGATGAACTCTTGTCCTGTCTCGACCCAGCCGCAGAGGTTGACTGTGAACTTTTGTCTTGCCCAGAACCAGCCACAGAGGCCATTTATGATTCCTCCCTGTTTTCCAATGGTACCACTGTAGAACCTTCAGAGGTGGCGGCATGTGCTGCAGACCCTCTAGAGGTGTCAGTGGTACTTGGCTATGAACATTTGCCCTGTGCTGTCATGGCTAAGGAGGCCGTCTATGAATTTCCGCCATGTTCTGTCACGGCTAAGGAGGCTGTCTATGAACTTTCACCCTGTCCTGTCACAGCAAAGGAGGCCGTCTATAAACATTTGCCCTGTCCTGTCACAGCCAAGATGGCTGCCATGCCTGAGCCTTCAGAGATTGCAGTGATAGGCCATTATGGCCACAGCCATTTGGTGTGTGTGCAGCCCACACACATCGAATCCAGTCCTTGAATCCATGCCAGAGCCTGCTCCAGTCCTTGAATCCACTCCATAACCTGTTCCATTCCATTAATCCTCTCCAGAGACTGCTTCAACCAGTCCAGTCCAGAGTCCCCCTCAGTCAACGAATCTGCAGGACCTGGAGGATTTTTCTGAAGAACAGAGCTCAGTTTAACTGCTCCAAACAAACAAGGGACTCATGAACAACCATCACAAAACACAAAAACAGTCACAGATCATCCAGGTAACCACTCACAATATTAAGAACCAATGGTTCACATACCTTTGAATGGGGCCATTTGAATAAATTCAGCTACTTATTTATTTATTTTTTTCTCTTGTGGACTATATGTAAATATCTTTTATGTAAAATATCTTACTCAGGACAGTACTAAACAAAAAATAACATGCATTTTGTATGATCTCTCTTATTTTGTTAAATTTTTTCACATTTTCACAGATTCTGCAAGTGGTTCACATACTTTTTCTTACAGCTGTATGAAGTAAAATACCTAGCTTCCACCAGACCGCCTTCCGTATTGAAGTTATGAAGAAAGTGTAAACTGCCGTTGTGTCCGTTAGGGAAGGCGTAGGACAGCACTTCTCAAAGTCCGGACTCCGGTCCGGATCCGGACCCGGAGGGAATTCAATCCGGACCCGCCTCAATTTCGTATTTCAACAGTAGTAATTGTGTTAAGGGATTAAAAGTCTGGATTTCCTACTTTGATAAACGCATGCCAGAATCATTTGTTTAGTGTTTTATGTCTTTTTGGAGATGGTCAGAAATTAAAGCGAAGGCGAGATATTTAAAGTTTTCCTCGATGATTCAGTTGCCATGACATCCAGTGAGTGTAATTGGGCGCGAGTCGCGCAACGCGACACTTCACTGCAGCAAGCATTTGAATGGGTGTGGAGCATAGACTGTAAAAAAAAATGTGGAGCAGTGGTTCTCAACCTGCGGCCCGTCACGAATGTAAATGCGGCTCGCGATATGCCGATCACAATAAAAAAAAAAAAAAAAAAAAAAAATATATATATATATATATATATATATATATATATATATCATACAATTTATTTTTGTTTTAAAATTTAAATTAAAGTGAATTAAATAAATATAAATGAGCTATAATGTTTTATTTGTCATATAAAATAATTTTGGTGAGCATTTATTATTTTCAGACATCAGGCAATGTAGGCTAATGATGTAATCACTCAGTTAACGAAACAAACACAAGTGCGCGCTTAGGAAGAATTCAAACAGTAGCCATTAATTTTGTAAATTTAAGCCTGGTCAAAAATGGTCAAATTTGTTATTAGAGGAGAAAAACAAAATGAGGAACATACAATGAAGGAACACATGCAAGAAGAGTCGCAGCATCGAAGGTAAGAAGAATGGAAGAATCAGTTGAGCGAGATGGACGGCCTTTCTGTTTGCTCTGTAGTAAACTAGGCTACTTGACAAGCAAAACCTACAATTTCAAAAGACTGAACTGTGAATTCGATGTGTTTTTTGATGTGTTTTAAATCAGTAAAAATAACCGCATCAGCGCACCCGCGGCTGGAATGAGTCCAACTCTGCGCGCGCTCGCAGATCCGATGCAGCGCGAGGGATTGCGACGTGACCGAATGCTTGATATCGTCAGAGATTGTAATTACAGTGCGCTCAATGTTGTTTGTAAAAAGAGCTGAGTAACATTTGCTTATTAAGGCGTTTATGTGATTGTTTGGTGACTATTGCGACGCTGTTGAAGAGAGTCATAAAGTCATACAGAATTAAATAGCAACTTAAAGTGATTTATACAGTTTGTGTGTTCAATGAGCATTACTGATAATTATTGTAAAGCTAATGTCAGTAAGTTAGTTTTTATTTGTTATTTATTGTGTGCAACATCTATAATAATAGTGCTAATACGATAACATTAAATCTGATTGGTTTGCATTGGTGACGTCATATGTAAATTATATGCGGACCGTGAGACTTTCACTTAGACCACTGTGCGGCCCACTGGGAAAAAAGTTTGAGAACCACTGGCGTAGGACATAGAGTAATGCAGTGTAAGCTTTTTGAACTGCAAGAGTTTTACACTTTCTTCGTACGTTGAATACGGAAGGCGGAATTGCTGATTATATATTATATTATATTATATTATATTATATTATATTTGTTATACAGGTGCAGGTCATATAATTAGAATATCGTGAAAAAGTTCTTTATTTTTATTGTAAATTATTTTTAAAAATGAAACTTTCATATATTCTAGATTCCCTACATGTAAAGTAAAACATTTTAAAAGTGTTTTTTTTTTTTTTTTTTTTTTTTTTTTTTAATTTTGATGATTAGAGCATACAGCTCATGAAAGTCCAAAATCCAATATCTCAAAATATTAGAATATTTCCTAAGATCAATCAAAAAATGGATTTTCAAAACAGAAAAGTTCAAGTTCTTTAAAGTATGTTCATTTGTGCACTCAATACTTGGTCGGCAGCACATATTACAGCAAATGACTTGCTCCTAGCAAAAATTACAGCATCGTTGAAGTGTGGCATTGAAGTGATCAGCCTGTGGCACTGCTGAGGCACTATTGAACCTTCAGATCATCTGTATATTGTTGGATCGACTGTTTCTCATCTTTCTCTTGAAAATATCCCATAGATTCAGGGGTCAGGCATGTTGGCTGGCCAATAAAACACAGTAATATCATGGTCAGCAAACCACTTGGAAGTGGTTTTTGCACTGTGGGCAGGTGCTAAATTCCTGCTGGAAAAGGAAATCAGCATCTCCATAAAGATTGTCAGCAGATGGAAGCATAAAGTGCTCCAAAATCTCCTGGAAGATGGCTGCATTGACTTTGCACTTGATAAAACACAATGGACCAACACCAGCAGATGTCATGGCCCCCCAAATCATTACTAACTTCAGAAACTTCCCACTAGACTTCAAGCAGCTTGGATTCTGTGCCTCTCCAGTCTTCCTTCAGACTCTGGGACCATGATTTCAACATGAAATGCAAAATTTACTTTTATCTGAAAAGAGGACTTTCGACCACTGTTCACTGTCCAATTCTTTTTCTCCTTAGCCCAGGTAAGATGCTTCTGACGTTGTTTCTGTTTCAGAAGTGGCTTGGCAGTCCTTTTCCTGAAGATGTCTGAGTGTGGTGGATCTTGATGCGCTGACTCCGGCTTCATTTGACTCATTGTGAAGCTCTCCCAAGTGTTTGAATCGGCTTTACTTGACAATATTCTCAAGCTTGTGGTCATCCCTGTTGCTTGTGCACCTTTGCCTACCCAATTTCTTCCTTCTAGTCAACTTTGCATTTAATATGCTTTGATACATCACTCTGTAAACAGCCACCACATTCAGTAAAGACCATCTGTGACTTACTCTCTTTGTGGAGGGTGTCAATGATTGTCTCCTGGACCATTGCCAAGTCAGCAGTCTTCCCCATTAGTGTGGTTTCAAAGAACAAGAGATACCCTGAATTTATACTGTAGGGATGGACATTTAATGAAACTCAAATGTAAATATTCTAATATTTTGAGATACTGGATTTTGGACTTTCATTAGCTGTACGCTCTAATCAACAAATTTAAAATAAAAAATAAATAAAATAAAATTTAAAAAAAAACCTTTTGAAATGTTTTATTTTACATGTAGGGAATCTAATATAAATGAAAGTTTCATTTTTTAAAAAATAATTTACAATAAAAAAAAATGAACTTTTTCACGATATTCTAATTATATGAGCGGCACCTGTATTGTATTATATTATATTATATTATATTATATTATATTATATTATATTATATATTAATCAGGAAAAACGTTTAAGAAATGCAATTATTCAGTGTCTATATAGAGAGAAATTTGTTTGAAAATGTAAAAGGTTGAGTGAAAATGTCCAGAGTCTTAAGAGTTGTAATTCTTTCACAAGAGATTTATGAATTTAGAGAGGTGTGGAATTACTCAGGCAACCTTAAAATGAGAGAATATAATGTAATGTAAGAGACAAAAAAATCGTAATTTCAACCTGATCTTATGAAAAAACTATTTTCCCATATTAACACTTTCTACAAATGTACAAAATGGTCAGGTGGTCTTTGAAAAAAAAAAAAAAAAAAAGATTTAAATGACATTACTTTAGTTCAAATGTCATTTGCTGCATTAGTGCACACAATTTTGACTTTTTTCTTTCTTTTGGCTCAGTGGTAAGCATTGTTGCCTCATAGCAAAAAAAAAAAAAGTCAGAGCTGAGCCAGGAGTCCTCCGGTGTGGGCCTCCAGTGAACGTGATTTCACCAAGTATAACATGTTCCTGGATCTTTGTTGATCCTGGAACAACATTCCAATCAACCAATCAGACTTGAGGGAAAAGTTTACCATTTATGTCAAGTTTAGGCTTACTACCTGGGTTAGGTGCTTCCACAACAGTGTTATTCAACTATCATTTCCCTCTGATTTAGGGAAAAGTTAGGGTTAGGTTTAGGGGAAAAGGTTAGGACTAAATGTTCGGATAGGAATGTTGTTCCAGGATCAACAAAATATGTTGATCCAGGAACATGTCTTGGCAAAATCACAGTGACCGTGGGCCTCCTCTGATTTTCCACACAATCAAAAGACATGTAACATAGGTGAATTGGACACTGTATTGGCTGTAGGTTTGTGTGTGTGTGTGTGTGTGTGTGTGTGTGTTCTTATATACATGGTTTATGAGGACACATGTGTATAATGGGTATTACAATGTAAACATAGTTTGAGGACACTTCCTGTGTCCTCGTAAACAAAATGGCTTAAAAACCATATTAAAGTGCAGACAGTTTTTGTGATGAGTAGGTTTAAGGGTAGGGGTAGTGTAGGGGGGCAGAATATACAGTTTCTACAGTATAAAAACCATTACATCTATGGAGAGTCCCTGTAAACAACATATAAAAGTGTGTGTTGTGTTGTGTTGTGTTGTGTTGTGTTGTGTTGGTGCGTGTGCATATCTGGTATGCCCTACATTATGGGGACCAAATGTCCCCACACGAGATAGCTCTGGGATAAGGTTAGCTAGTAATTCATATGTTATAAGCAATGTCAGAAATTTTAACAACAGGCTGATAATCTCAGTCAACTTTAAATGATGTTGAAATAAATACATAAAAATGTTTTAAAAAGTTCAAGAAGAGACATTTGGAAAAGATATGCATGATGGTCCTTTTTTAGCTCATAGCTAACAACTGAAATCATCATGCAATGGACCAAATGATGTAATTCATATGGGGCCCCATATGGCCTAATTTGACTTTAATAAACATGGTTGTTACAGGTCATTATACTGTCATATTGCCTTAGTCCTTATACCCAGGAGGCCTCTCTGTCCAGAACTGCTCTCAATGGGATAACTGAACAGATAATTACCTTGTAATAACAACACTTTAATTAAACCCCACTGACCATACAATTAGACTCAGATCCCTTCAGGCTGATCAAAGCTTTTAGTGACCTCTAAAAACATTCAACCAAACAGATCTATGGAAATGGTTTATTTTCAAAACAAAACCTATTCATACACTTAAAACCCTAATACATTACTTTCAGATAGCACAAACACAAGCAATATAGCCTTAACATATTATACAAGGCAGGTTTATTTATATAGCACATTTCATACACAATGGTAATTCAAAGTGCTTTACATAAAAGGAAACAAATACATAAGAATAAAAATAGAATGCATAAGAAATAACAATAAAAGCAGAGAATACCCCTATCCCATCATAGCGGATCTAAAAGGATCTTCCTCGTGCTGGAGGCATAAAACATATTTATATTTGTCAAGTAGATGTGTGTTTAAACAGTACCCTTACAGACAAATCTTCCTGGACTAACTCCGTCCAGAGCTCCATACAGGGATAACAAAGGCTTACTTCCTAATTCTCCCAGCTCTTCCAACCAGACAGCAAGATTTAAAATGCATTAAAAATAGTCAGAAATAAAAAGAGAATGCTTAAGAGATTGATATACAATGCATTAAAAAAAGAATTAAAAGAATAAAAAGATAATACATGATACATAAAATAAAGTGCAATCAGTTTGTACATAGCACAGTGCTCAATTAATAAATGCACAGCTAAACAGATATGTTTTGAGTCTGGATATGAATGTGGCTACTGTTAGAGCAGGTTTTGTTGTTGTTGTTTGTTTGTTTTGTTTTTTTAAAGACTTAATGGGGTGGTTTCCCGGACAGAGATTAAGCCTAGTCCTATAATAAAATGGCCCTTTAAACCAGATTAACAGAAATCTGCTTTCTCTGTCATGGTTTAAAATAGTCCTAGACTTAGTCTAGTCCAGAGTTTAATAAACTGATTTCCTGGAGGAAGACTAGAGCCAGGACTAAATTGAGGCTTAAATTAAACCTACCAGGAGGCAGGTTTAACTTCAGATTAACGTTGTGTTTTAAAGAAGACATGTATTACTTGGATATATATCATGTGTGTGTGTGTGTGTGTGTGTGTGTGTGTGTATATATATATATATATATCATTACCAGTATCATTTCTAGACTGCCAACACTGATCATCACATGTATAAATAGTTATTTTTAGTATGTTGCTAAAGGACAAAACAAAAGCATTAATAATCATAGAATTATTATAATTTATCTATTTAAAATGAATTCATTACCAACAGATTTTCAGGCATTTCTTCTTTTTTTTCCACAGCTGATGTATTTTGCTTACTTTAAAATAAATGTCTCTTTTTAAGTTAAGTTTTTATATTGGAGTCTTTTTTGCTGCCATTGTTTTCCTTGGATTTGCTTCTCAGTTCCATGCAATTTTAAGTTTTTCTTGGTTCATTCCATGTTTTACAGGCAACCTCTCTCATGCTAATTCAGATTAGCACAGTTGGTTTTAAATTAATCTAGTTTATTTTAATTCAGGACTCCATAGTCCAGGTTTTAGTAATCTGTACTTAATCTGTGTTTCAGAAAGCCATTTTTTAAGCCACGATTAACTATTCTAGATTAAAGCCTATCCTGGCTTAATTTAAACCCTGTCCAGGAAACTGCCCCAAGATGTTTAGCAATTTAGCAACTTGTTTAGCAATTATAGGTATGTAAAACTCAATTGAAAGCTAACCCAAATTAGCTTTTCATTTAGCGGTCACAGGTGTACCTCATCTGCACTGCCTTTATCTGGCTGGCGTTTCTATGGAGTGTTGTCAGATCATTGTTGTTCATGTCCTGTCCTTGTTCTCTGTGCAGTCCTCCTAGTTCCTGCGTCTTTATGCCTAGAAACTGTTTGCTTCTGGATTGCTTGGACTGGTTATTTCCCTGCCTGAACTAGAGACTATGCACCGCTGGATTATACTGCACCTGCTACAGTTCTTCTGCGATTGTATCGTTGCAGTGGTTTAAATAAAGACTGTTCACTTGCAATTGGATCTTGTGTTTCTGTTTCATCACAGTCTGTTGCACATTAAATATACTTACTAAAGTAATAACAGCAAATTATACATAATTACAAGCAACTAACCCAAAGCCAATCCCTACTCCTAACCCTAACCCTATAGTAAGTACATGTTGTTAATTAATATTATTCAGTACTTAATTATATAATTACACACTAACATGGGCACCTTAAAATAAAAAATAAAACCAAATTTTATTCATTAGTACGGAACCCCAGACATCACATGCAGGAAAAAAAAAATAGTAGGCTAAATCGTGTGCACGATTTACTATTTCATTCCCTTGATTTATAAATCATGGGCATGATTTATAAATCGAGGGAACAAAATAGTTAATCATGCACATGTTTTAGTAAATCAAGGGAGTGAATTAGTAAATCGTGTGCATGATTAATTATTTTTTTCTTGCATTTCATGTGCAGGGCTCCGTACATTAGTCTTATTAATACTACATTTCAGCATTTTTTTTTTTTTTTTGATTTCATGTTTTGTAAATTTGCTAATTTTCAGTGTCAAATAGCATTCAGTGGTATGGTGGCAAATACCACTATTTTTAGTGCACCACCAAATGATGTAACTCAAAACATGTAATTAACAAGTCGTTAACTTGTTTTCACTCCTAATATGATCCCTTGACCATTCCAGGAAAGCATCTTGGACACCACATTCTCCCAGTAGGCTAAGATAAATGGACCTTCAGGTTTAATTAGACATTACAAAAACAAATGAATCCCTTTGGTCAAAAGGTCAAAAGGCCAGTCCCAGTGAAGCTTGACTGATGTTTTTAGATGAAGAATATTGCGTCATTATAATGGATGATTACACAGAGATAATGCATACTTTTAGATTTATTACTCAGTTGTTTTCTCTGAGAACAATGAAATATATTTGTATAACAAAATAAAATAAGATAAACACTGCTTTATGCGTTTGAAATAAGACCACCAGGGGCCAGGATGGGGGTTAAACAGAAATTTGATTTGGACCAAGCAATATATTTTTACATTCTTATTGAATTTTCTGTCCCAGACACAAATATAGCACATAAAATATTTGTTTACACTTTGTTTTAATGTGTCCTTACTGTCAATTATACAATTAAGTACTAATTTATATTAATTAACAAAATGTACTTACTATATGGTAGTTGGGATTAGCGTTTGGTTTAGGTTTGCATATAATTAGGCATAATTTACTGTAACACATTTCACATATAGCAATAACAGCAAATTATGCCTATGCAACCCTAAACCAAACACTAATCCCAAATACCATATTGGGATTAGTGATTGTTTTAGGGTTGGATATAATGGGGACACTATGAAATAAAGTGTTACCAAATATTTCAGTTAAATCCTAGTAGGGTGTTAATTTACAGGATGGTGATGAATGACATTCAAGTGCAAGTTTCAGAAGTACTTGGGAAAGAAATAAGGTGTGAAGCGCATTGCTCTGAAGTCAGGGGTAACATCTGTAGATAGAATGAAGAGAAGGCCATAGCAAAGAACACGTAAATTAAAGCCTTAAAATCAATTCTTTGTTTCACAGGGTGCCAATGGAGAGAGGCCTGGATAGGTGAAATATGTTCCCTCTTTTTTTGTCCCAGTCAGGAAATGAGCTGCAGCATTTCGGACAAATTGTAATCGTGAGAGTGATGACTGACTGATTCCAGCATACAAGACATTGCAGTAATCAAGTCTTGAGGAAATAAAAGTGTGAATAACGGTCTCCAAATCCCTAAAAGAAAGAAGGTGCTTTAACTTTCAAAATTGCTTTAGCTGAAAAAAGCTGGCCCTGACCACTGAATTTATTTGTTTGTCAAACTTCTCTGTTTGCTTTGATAGCTCCATACACTGTAAAAAAATCAAAAGTTGAGAAAACTTAAAAGTTTAAGGCAACAAACTTCAGCAGATTTTTGTGTTTTCTCAACTTGTTTTTGTAGGAGATTGAGTTTTCTCAACGTTTTGTTGTATAAACTGAATACAACTAGTTGAAAAAACTCAAAAACCTGCTGAAGTTTGTTGCCTTAAACGTTTAAGTTTTGACAACTTTTGCATACTATTCCCACATGCCCATGTAAATACAATATCTAAGGAGAGAATATTAAAACAAGTATAGTTTTATAGAGTTTTTTATACATTTATTTTTTAATATAATTTAACTATTAAACTTCCAAAATTTAACTGCTGACATACAGTACAATACTTCAAGCAAGAAAAAAAAAAAAAGATTCAAACACAGTTCAGACAAAAGCATGTTAATACAAATAACAGCAAAATATATTCAGTTGCACCCAGTATATTAAAATGTGCAGTGTTGAGTAACAAAGTAACAAGGAAACTTGCCATAAGTATTTTATTGAATATTAAATTGGAAATTATTACAGAACATCAAGGCGATGATGACTTGTTTTATGATGACATAAGAAGTATATGTTACATGAGAAAACAATGTGCCTCATCATATAGCACTAAACAATTCATTTCAGGGAATTAAGTTTTATGATAAAAAACACTGTAAAACCAAGTAGCTTTTTATATGTCATATTCTCCTTTAATTACTCATTCTGGAAAATTGGCAATTTTTGACCGTTGAAACAAACATAGAATGTTTTTGCGAATTTCTGGCAAATTTAAGCCATAAATAAGAGGATTGAGAACAGGAGGAATAACAAGAAATTCCACTGAAAAAATTATAGCCACAATCTTGTATTTGTCTGAATCATATCGACTTAGGGCAATGTCACAAAATGATGCAATAGAGTAGTTCAGAAAGCTTATAATGTGAGGAAGACATGTTTGTAATGCTTTGCCCCTAAATTCTTTGGAGCTTTTTTGACAAATGACCAAAATTCTGACATAAGTATATAAAATGAAGAAGGCAGGGAGAAAAGCTGTTGTTGCTGAGGCAAAAAATCCAATTATGTTATTACTCAAAGTTGAAGTCCCACAAGAGAGTCGAACCACAGACCAGTTGGAGCAGTACAGTCGAGCTATGTCAGTCCCACACAAAGGCAACCTGGCTGAGAAGAAAATAATGAGGCCCATAAAAAATGCTGCATAAAGTGATGCTATTGCCATGTACAATGCTGTTACTTTTAATGACATAATTTTATGATATTTTAAAGGGTTGCATATGGCAACATATCTGTCATACGCCATCAGAGTTAATATTGTATATTCAGATATTGCATAAGAATAAATGGTAAAAATCTGAACATAACACGCTGGCCTAGAAATGGTATTTGTATCAGAAAGGAGATCAACCATTATCCTAGGGAAGAAACCAGCTGAGCCATAGAGATCATTGACAGACAAACAAGATATCAGTATGTACATCGGCTCATGAAGAGATCTCTCTTTAAACACCACAAACAAAATGATGGCATTAAATAATATAATTGCTAAATAAACTGCAAGTATAAATATTAGGATGAGATATTTCATGTGAACAAACTCCTTGAACAAAGTGAAGTAAAAATATGAAGGCATGGTTCCATTTTCCATTTGCTGGTCAAAACAACGAAATAGCCACTTAAAAGGAAATATATGGATTCAGTTGTTGTCCATTATATGAAGAATAAAGCATTAAATAGTTTTTGATGTCCTCAGTTCAGTCTAGTCCATTAATATTTTTTAAAGTAGAAATCAAGAGAGAAAAATTCGAAGGCGAAAGTGAAGAGAACTGGTTGTTGCCATTGATCTGAGGCAACTTCTGAATTAGCTGTAAGCAGTTTATATAACAGCTACTGTGACTATATGGATCACTATACCAACAGAACACATGGGAATTGACCACATTATATTTGCTATTCATTAAGTAAAAAAAAAAAAAAAAAAAAAAAAAAAATGGCAAGATAAATATAAATCATAAAGTCACATAAAGTGTAAGTTCACTGATTTTCAACCTACTTTGAATTGTTACAGTGTCAGTAGTATATGTAAATGAACAATGTTTACTCTCTCCATGCTTCCTGGATTGAGAAATTCCTTTATTTTCAGCCAAAAAACTTTTGACTGCTTCCAGGATTTTCCTGAAAACTACAGATTGTACTTATGCATTTTTGTATCCCAGCCCACGGACAGTTAGATCGACAGAGGGTTAACAAAACAGTTATTGCAATAGGTTTATCACTGAAAATTGTATCATATTTTGTCTGCTCTTTAAACAACATATGGTACAAATTGAACACTTCAACAACCTTCTCACCTATACTGTTGGTTTGCCAGAACATGCTCCCTTTTCCACTTCTTCCAAATTAACTAATTTTTCATTTTTTTCCCCATCCCTTGGCCTTATGGAGGAAAAAAAAGGAGACTACAAACACAGAGGTTTTTTTTTTTTTAGCTTAGATATGCTAAGCTCTAGTGCTTTAAATCATGTAGAGTCTGTAGACTGGGCTCTTACAGTTCTCATTGGTTATCAGAAATGTAAGCCCATGTCAGAAGCATTGCTTAAAGGAACAGAGAGAATCAACATAGACGCGCAGAAGCTGCAGAGGCCTTGCTGGATCTCTGTGAGTCAGCTGAGAACCCAGAGCAAGAGGACAACACAGAGATGTTACTGTACTTGATCAACAAGGTAATGAGTTTTGCCACTAAAAGACAGTTATCAGCAAATGAGGTAGAACAAACTAGAGAAATAGCTAATGTGCGTATTCATGTCAAAAAGGTTATTGGATTAGTTAGAAGGAAATATCAGATTTTGCAAAGTAGGGGCATGCCCATCGAACAAATGGCAACAAAACCAGACGAGTCACTGACTTTGATTGATAACTGCTTAGGTGAGCTGTCAAGATTATCATTTCAGAATGGTTTTAAAAAATGAATTGACAATGGTCATGAAATGAAAAAACTTTGGATGGATAAATGATAGCTATATATAATTTTGGTATATTACAGAATAATAGCACACATTGTGTTTTTAGTGAATTTTGTATAACCTAAAAAACCGGTTTGATAAGAAAAAATAACAGTTAATACGTTATTTTTATTTTATTTTATTTATTTATTTTTTTTTTTTTGCATGTAGCCTACTTTTTTTATGCCATTCCAGCTTCTATTGCTATTCAAGACGAGAAACATGTTTATTTATTGGAAATAAAACTAAATACGATGCAAAACGAATTAATTTAAAGTGAATCTGTAGCCTACCTTTCTCATTTGGCACGAATCCAACTGTTTTCATTTTCGAGACGATGCTAAACTATTATTTATTATATGAGCTTTGTATTTCACTCGCATTATCGACGTAAAACTAACGTTACTAACGTAACCTCGGTTCCCTGAGATACGGAACGAGTACTGCGTATGGGGAAAAGTCTCCCTTTTTCCCCGTTACTGAAGCCTTTTTCAATAACGCAGTGTAACTGCACCGTCATTGGTTCACTCATAGACAAGTTGTTGAACCAATGACGGCGCGGCATAGCTGCGTGGCCTATGGCGAGAAAGGGCGTGAACTTTCCCGCTGAAATGGGCGGGGTTAAGGGCTATATAAGCAGGCGTTTCGCCATAGGATTTCAGGCCAATCGACTGAAGCGACGACACTGAAGCCGCAGCCTCGTGGCACGGCAAGTAACGCAGTACTCGTTCAGTATCTCAGGGAACCGAGGTTAAGTTAGTAACCGAGTACGTTCCCTTTCGATACTTCACTCGTACTGCGTATGGGGAACGAATTCAACTGCGGCGTGCCACGGCAGGGAACGACATAACTTGTTTTGGACACCGAGAGGGGACCAAGAGAGCAAGTAAGAAGGCCAAAGCCGCCGCTAACCCATGTTACACTACAAAAGGAGATGACTCCTGAATTGGCGTGAGGCGGGGCTTGAAGAGGCCGCCTGGTTACACCGAGAGGACCCGAGCTTGTAAGGTCGGAACGTCCAGATGATAGAACCTGACAAAAGTGGATGGTGAGGACCAGCCGGCCGCCTCACAGATGTCTTTAATGAAAACTCCATTAGACCAGGCCCAGGAGGAAGCCATTCCTCTAGTTGAATGGGCCCTAACTCCTATGGGGCATTCAATGCCCAAGGAGGAGTAACAGAGATTAATAGCGTTCGACTATTCAACGCGAGAGACGTTGCTTTGAGACCGAAGCCCCTTTGGTGCGGCCACCAAAACAAACAAAGAGCTGATCTGACTGCCTGAAGGGCTGTGATCGCTCTACATAGGTCCTCAATGCCCTGACAGGGCAGAGTAACTCCAGCTCCTGTTCATCCGCAGAGGGAGGAAGAGCAGAAAGCGAGATGACCTGAGCTCTAAACGGAGTAGAGAGCACCTTGGGAACATAGCCATGCCTGGGTTTCAGTACGACCTTAGAGTCATTAGGCCCAAATTCGAGGCACGCAGGGCTCACAGAGAGGGCCTGCAAGTCGCCAACATGCTTGACCGATGCTAGTGCAAGTAGCAGAGCGGTTTTTAGCGTTAGAGGCCTGAGGTCAGCTGAACTCAGCGGTTCAAAGGGGTTTCCTTTAAGAGCCCTGAGGACCAGTGAAAGGTCCCAAGTGGGAACAGTGAGGGGACGAGGAGGATTTAATCGCCTAGAACCCCTTAAGAAACGCACCACAAGGCTGTTTCGACCCACTGACTGGCCAGCGATAGGAGCATGAAACGCCGCGATGGCTGCTACGTATACTTTGAGTGTTGAAGGGGCGCGCCCCAGATCTAAACGCTCTTGGAGGAAAGACAGAATCGGGGATACGTCACACTCCACGGGGTCTATGTTGCGTGTGGAACACCAATCAACAAAGACTGACCATTTCTGGGCGTAGAGGCATCTCGTGGATGGGGCTCTCGCCTGAGATATGGTATCTAGTACGTCCCTGGGGAGGTCAGCCGGCTCCCATCGAGGGACCAGAGGTGTAGAGCCCAGAGCTCTGGCTGTGGGTGCCAGATTGTTCTGTTTGCCTGAGAGAGGAGATCCCGTCTGCCCCCAAAAACGAAATGCGTTGGCTGGGGAGCAGCGAGCTCTTGGCTAGGTTGACCCTGAGGCCCAGGCATTGAAGATGGCTGAGGAGCACGGATCTGTGGTGTTCCAGCTTGACTCGCGAATCGGCCAAAATGAGCCAATCGTCGAGATAATTCAGAACCCGGATTCCCATCTGTCTCAGAGGGGGAAGCGTCGCGTTCATGCACTTGGTAAAAGTGCGAGGAGCCAGAGACAGCCCGAAGGGCAGGACCGTATACTGGTATGCCACCCCCCTCGAATGCGAATATCAAGAATCGTCTGTGGGGCTTCTGGTTCCGGCTCGCATGGAGAAAGCCGCTCTCGTCTAAGCTCCGTTAACCCTCCAATTAATTTTGCAATAAATGAATCTCAAACAATTATTTTAATCCTTAAAGTTGTTTAATAGCAAGTAGAGAATCCACAAAACCACAGCAATGCCAAAACATTTAAAAAAAGACGGCAGACATCACGAAGAGGGCGACGAACAGAACAAGGCCTCGAACAACACCGTGGGGGAGCCGAAACTAACCGGCGCTAATGGTAGCTCAACTTCTCCTACCACTCAAGACATCGTGGATGCCATAACAGCTTTAAACACTTCATTTAGCCAAAAATTTCGACATGTTCACGCAAACATTAACAGAGTTACGATCCACATTGACGACCACGGCAGAAAGAGTTACGTCAATTGAAGAGGCTACCATGAGTCATGAAACCCGCCTGACATGCGTCGAGAAACAGTACGCTGAAATAATGGAAGAGTGTAAGAGACTCCGAGATAAATGCAACGATCTTGAGTCTCGTTCCAGACGCAATAATATTCGTCTGATTGGTGTTGCAGAGAAGGAAGAAAATGGCAGACCTACGGAGTTTTTAACGGAACTACTCCCAAATCTGCTGGGTGCGGAAAACTTCACCAAACCTATCCAGATTGATCGCGCGCACAGGGCCCTGCAGAGACCGAGAGATGATCGTCCGAGGGCGTTTGTCGTCAGACTACATCATTACCAAACGAAGGAGTTAATCTTGAAGCTGGCCAGAGAGAAATCTCTGGAATATAAAGGAAAAAGGGTACACATTTTTCCAGATCTGACATCTGACGTGTTAAAGCAGAGATCTCGATTTGCTGAAATAAAGAAAAATGTAAGAATCTTGGAATCAGGTACGGCTTTCGGTTTCCATCTACACTAATCGTGACCGCAAAGGAGGGTGAAACTAAAACTTTTGACACACCTGAGGAGGCTGGAACCTACTTGTCACGAGTCGTGGACAATTGGCCTGTGGAAGAAACATCCTAAAGCGGACTTAAGCAACAATTTAAGGTTTGAAAAAACTGGACAATTTGGACAAATATGAGGTTCATTAAACAGTTTATTTATGTTTGGTACACTTCATTGGAGGAAAGACAGTTCTTTGTGGGTGAGGACACGGAGGATTACGTTGCGTCGGTGGTGAGTGATCCGGTAGTAACGTGGAGCTAAGTCATTTTAGTTGCGGGAGAGGGTGGGGGGGAATAATATTTCTTTTGTTTGTATTCGCGTGTTCTGATCGCTGTTCTTGGGAAAGGGGTATGTTTATAGTTTGGTTGAAAGGCTTGTGTGAATTAAATTCTCGTCAGATGTCAGGAAATATTTTTTCATTTCATAGAGTTACTCAGATATGAATAGAATAGGTCAAACACATGGAGAAGGCACAGTGAGGCTTCTGAGTTGGAATGTGAGAGGTATGAATCACCCAGTGAAAAGACGCAAGGTGTATATGCATCTTAATAAGTTACACGCTGAAATTATATTTCTACAAGAGACACACATAAAACAAACAGCAAAAGCGCTCCTTAATCCAGGATGGGCAGCTCAAATATATCAGTCAAATTTTTCTACTAAATCAAGAGGAGTTGCGATCATAGTAAAGAAACAAGTACCATTTATACATAAGCAGACGGTATCTGATAATAACGGCAGATATATAATTGTCTGTGGTGAAATAAATTCAGTTCCTATTACACTAGTCAACCTGTATGGTCCTAATTACGATGACCCGTTTTTTTTTTGAAAAAGTGTTCGACAAAATACCACACTATGCATTATGTAATCTGATTGTTGGGGGAGATTTTAACTGTGTCATTGATCCGGTTAAAGATGTACAGCCAAACCGTAGCATAACGAGTAAATCTGCAGCAACTTTACACACTTATTTGAGGAATCTCAACATGGTAGATATATGGCGGCATTTAAACCCATCAGCTCGAGAATATTCTTTTTACTCATCAGTGCATAAGTCTTATTCTAGAATTGATTTTTTTATTATAGATTCAAATTTGTTAAAAATGGTTAGGTCCACTCAATATCATAACAGATTCATATCAGATCATGCCCCAATATCACTGGACCTAAAATTGAGGTTGGAAAAAGGGACATATAATTGGAGATTTGACAACTCTCTTTTGAGTGATATAAAATTCTGTGATTACATAAAAGAAACAATTGGGTACTTTTTGTCTGAAAACGATATTGGTAATGTGACTGACTCGGTGCTATGGGACTCAATGAAAGCTGTCATTAGGGGCAATATAATTTCATTTCAAATAATGAAAGATAAAGAAGATAAAAAGAGATTAAATGAAATAGATGGCCTAATTACAGAATTAGAGAAAAGTTATAAAGTTAATTACTGTTCAACTACTTTAAAGAAAATTGTAGCATTGAGAAGTGAATATAATACTATTCTTGCCAAAAAAATTGCTAAACAGCTTAACCAAATTAAACAATGCCATTTTGAATTAGGCGAGAAGCCTCACAAACTACTAGCTCGACAGCTTAAACAGTTTCAAGCATCTAGAGCCATTCACAAAATTCAGACAGAGAGGGGCGAAATATTAACTGATCCCAAACGAATAAACGAATGTTTTGCAGACTTTTATAAAGACGTATATACATCCAAAGGTAATATAGATATAAATGAAATAAATAAATTCTTATCTAATATAGATCTTCCCAAAATAGGTGAAGAAGCTGTTGAAATGTTAGAGAAGGAAATTACTTTGGCTGAGGTTAATGAAGTTGTTAAAAATCTCCCAAAAAATAAATGTGCAGGCCCAGATGGGTTTAGTGCAGAATATTATAAAAAATTCTGGGATATTCTTGCTCCAATGTTCCTTCGTATGATCAATCATTCATTCTCCCAATCAAAACTACCCCCGACACTGGACGGTATGATGACATCTTCATTTTATACCTAAGTCCGGGCTTAGGTATTAATACTATGTTAGCATACCGTACAATCTCCTTAATTACAATAGAAGCAAAAATTATTAGTAAGGTCTTAGCTAATAGGTTGCAACTATATATTTGTTCTATCATAAATCAAGATCAGACTGGATTTATGCCAAATCGGCGCATACAATCAAACTTAAGACGCCTTTATAATATAATATATGCAAAACATACAACAAAAGCATGCTTGATCTCTTTAGATGCTCAACGTGCATTTGATCAAATCGAATGGCCGTATATGTTTGCAACTCTAAAAAGATTTGGATTTGGGGCCAAATTCATTCAATGGATTAATATTTTATATGCTAAACCAAAAGCTTCAGTCCTTACAAACTTGACTCTATCAGCCTCATTTTCACTATATAGAGGAACACGTCAAGGCTGTCCTCTCTCCCCCTACTTATTTGCACTAGCGATGGAACCCTTGGCCGAATGTGTTAGACAGAATGTTGAAATTTCCCCTATTTTAATTAATGATAGACCCCAATATATATCTTTATATGCAGATGATGTACTTTTATATATAGCAAAGCCAGAAATGTCTGTTCCACCTCTTTTGAAACTTTTAGAATCATTTAATAAATTGTCTGGCTTTACAATAAACTGGGACAAAAGTGAGCTAATGCCATTAACCGAGGACATTGACACAGATCTTCTAAGCTCTATTCCATTTAAAATAGCTCATAATTCATTCAAACATTTAGGAATCACAATCACAAGAAAGGCAGACGCACTACTCAAGGCGAATTGGTATATTAAAGTGAACCAGCTAAAAGATAATATAAAATTTTGGAAGACCTTACCTATGTCTATGGCAGGAAAGATCAATGCAATTAAAATGGTAACTCTCCCTCGATTTTTATATTTGTTTTTATCCATCCCAGTTAATATTCCAGTTAAATTATTTGCAAAATTGGAGTCTGTAATTGTTTCATTTATATGGAATTATAAAGCGGTCAGAATATCTAAAAAACATTTATGGAAACCCAAAGTAAAGGGAGGATTTAATCTTCCGTCCTTCAGATGTTACTATTGGGCTGCTAATTTACAGTTTCTTTCCTGGTGGAGACAAACTACAGAGGTTAAAGGGGAGATACCAGAATGGGTTTGGTTAGAAAGAACATCGTGTAGGAAGACCTCTTTAGAAGCTTTGTTGAACAGTCCAATAAAAATCGAATCAAGGTTCTATAATGAGAATATGGTAATAAATAACTCTCTTAAGATATGGAAGCAGATTAAATCATATCTGGATCTTCCACATATATACTTGGATAGCCCAATTTGTAAAAATCATGCCTTTACCCCTGGTTTACAGGATAAGGTTTTTTCCCAATGGAAACAAAAAGGTTTAACTTCCATAAGAGATTTATATATTGATGATAAATTTGGCACATTTATTCAACTTAAATTAAAATATGATCTTTTATCTACAGATTTTTTCCGGTATTTACAAATTAGGGATTTTGCTAGAAAGCATTTAATTGGTTTTGAAAACATCCCTATACATCAAACTTTGGAAAGTCTAAGTAACTGCAGCCCAACTGAATGAGGCACAGTCTCTTTCTTTTATGCGTTACTACTAGATAAGGTGAACACAAACACTGATCATATTAGGCAAATTTGGGAAGAGGAACTTGGTGTGGAACTTTCTGGTGAGTCATGGGAAAGCTGTCTCAACGAAATTCACGTCTGCTCTATTAACGCAAGGCATACTGTAATCCAATTCAAAGTCATTCACAGGCTTCATTATTCAAGGACTAAATTACATAGGATTTACCCAAATGTATCCTCTGTATGTAACAAATGTAAAGCCTCAGAAGGTACATTGTCTCATACCTTTTGGTCATGTCATAAAATTAGACCATTCTGGCAGAATATATTTAAATTTCTTTCAGATGCATATAAAATTGATTTGCCACCTGAGCCAAAATTGGGCATTCTTGGAGATACTTCAAATATTGGAAGTAAATATGTGTCGCAAGCTGTTTCATTAAGCATGATCTTAGCTAAGAAGGCAATTTTACAGAAATGGAAGTCTGAGTCTGTACCAACCTTTGAAATTTGGCTTAGAGAGCTAAGTTACGTGTTACCTTTAGAAGAGCTGAGATATAGGATTTTAGAAAAACAAAAGACATTTTTAAAAATATGGAACCCAATAAAAATATTCATTAATAATCTTGACTTGTAACTTCTTAAAGGCTTAGTGGTTAAGGACAATGGTACACTCTGTGTGTTTCAGTTATTTGTTCATTTTTCAATGAGCTATAGTACATCCGACATAGATATTTTATTTTATTTTATTTTTTATTTTATTTATTTTTTTTTTTTTACCGCCTTTGTTTAGTTTTTGTTCATGTTAAGGAACAAGTAGTAGGCCTAATTTCTTTTTCCATTTTAGGTGTTGAATATGTATATGTGGGCTGTATGTATGCATTAAACAATTGCTAACATGCAAGTTTAGGAATGTGTATGTTTAAGGTGTATGTGAAGGTATAATGAGATTGTATGTACTCGTACATGTACATGTGTATATATGTCTATATAATGAGTGTGTGTATATGTATGAGTGTATGTATATATGGAATGTATGTATATATTGTATATTCATACAGAACATTTATGTCTTATGTAGTTAGTTGATTATTTAGTTGTTTATTTTGTGCACAAGTATATTAATCTCTAACAGCGGCAGTATATAATACCTTGATTTGTATACTTACAACTACATAACATATTCAATGTCATTAATGTTCCCTGTTTGTCAAAAGCCAATAAAAAAAAAAAAAAAAAAAATCGTCTGTGATGGGCGGCTATCTGGATGTGAAAATATGCATCTTTCAGATCCAGTGAGCAGAACCAGTCCTCGTGACAAATCTGTGCGAGGATCTGCTTCAGCGCCAGCATTATGAACTTCTGTCTCATGAGGGAGCGATTCAAAAGTCTGAGATCTAGGATGGGCATGAGGCCGCCATCCTTCTTGGGGACCAGAAAGTAACGGCTGTAAAAGCCTGACTCGCTCTCTGAAGGGGGAACTATTTCTATAGCCCCTTTCTTCAGTAAAGTCATGACCTCGGCCCGGAGGACGAGAGCGTCGTCTGAGTTCACCAAGGTTTGAAGCACCCCGCCGAAGCACCGGGTCCAACACAATCTTGGGCCGGGGTCCCTGGCGTCTCGGGAAGGAGGTTTGGCGCTTTGCAGGGCGAGGGCGCTGGCGATGCCCCTTAGGCGGCGCTGCTTGAGAGGTGAATGGGGCTGGTTTGGTCTGCTGAGCCGGCGCAGTCCTGGGGCGGCTTGAAGCAGAGGCAGAGCTGGAGCGCTTGGACAGAAAGTGTCTCATGGCCTGAGACGACTTCTGTGCCGCTGTGAAGCGCTCGGTGAAACCATCCACCGCTGGCCCAAAAAGACCGGAAGGGGAGACCGGGGCGTCCAGAAAGGCCGTCTTATCCAGATCCTTAATTTCCGTTAGGTTGAGCCAAAGATGGCGCTCGAGCACAACCAGGCTGGCCATGGAACGACCGATGGCCTGGGCAGTGGCCTTCGTGGCCCGCAGGGCTAGATCGGTGGCGCTGCGGAGATCCTTGAAGGCAGGTGCGTCAATGCCGGACTCGTCCAATGAGCGGAGGAGTTTGGCCTGGAACACCTGGAAGATCGCCATGGTGTGGAGCGCCGAAGCAGCTTGGCCTGCAGAGGTGTAGGCTCTTCCATCCAGGGTGGAGGTGGTTCTGCAGGGCTTGGAAGGTAGAGCTCTTTTAGTCTTCCATCCCACAGCCGTGGGAGGACAGAGGTGAGCTGCCACCGCTTCGTCCAGGGGCGGCAGATGCTCGTAGCCCTTCTCTTCCGCGCCGTCAACAGCAGTGAGGGCAGAACGGTGCGTCGTGTGGAGGCGGGTGGAGTACGGAGCGCGCCACGACTTCGTAAGCTCCTCGTGCACCTCAGGAAAAAATGGAGCGGAACGCTGGTGAGGGGCCTGGCGGCGGCTTGGCAGGAACCACTCATCCAGGCGGCTACGCGATGGCTCCTCCGGTGGGGCCCACTCGAGGTCTAGCTCTTCCACTGCTCTGGATAGGATGCGGAAGAGCTTGGCATCCATACCCTGGCCGTGTTCAATGGGCTCCAGAGGAGGCGGGGGAGCGGGGTCGTCCAGCTCGCCAGCCCATCCTTCCGCTTCGGAAGCCGCAAGGGACATGGAGTCGTCCGGCTCTTCGTCAGATCCTCCAAACAAGACGAGGTCGCTCACATCTGCAGAGGGACGCTGCTCGGGTCGGGAGAACATGACGGGGGATTGTTCTCTTGAGGGAGAAGGCGAGGCACGCGGGGGCTGGGCCGGCGTGAGCTCGCACAACTCCGGGTGCTGGGTCGCTCTACCCCGCTGTCTCTTCCTGGCCGGCTCGCGGGAGGAAGGAGACGGGAGGGCGCGAGCGGCGAGATCGCCTTCAGTGAAGAAGGCGACCCGCGAGCGCAGAGAACCAAGGCTCATGCTCTCGCAGTGCAGGCATGAGGCTCCAGCGAGCGCGCCCTCGGCGTGGGACTTGCCCAGGCATGCGACGCACTCGCTGTGTCCGTCGTCATGCAGAGGGGCTCTGCACGTGCCAGAACAGTGGCGCGGCATTTGAAGCAACGCCACCGCCATTATAACGGTGATTGGGGGGCTCTTTTAGAGCGGCGAGGGCCGTGGAAGCTCTTTTAGAGCGGTAGAACCTCTGAGAAAAACGCTCTTTTAGAGCGGCAATAAGCCGCGGGAAAGCTCTCAGAAGGCGCACCGGATGGTGGCAGGAGACACGCTGAGAAGGCGGCCAGAAGCGGGAAGCGGGAGGCGGGCGTCTCGAGGACGGCGCTCGGGGCGGCAGTCTGTCTCCGACCGGCAAGTTCAGCTGGGTCCGCTGCGGGAGCCTCTTCTGACGGCGGCGAGAGCTTCTTCAAGGCGGCGAGCTTCCTCAGGCTTCAGACGGAGATCAGCGAGGAGATGCGTTGTCGTCGCTGAAGGAGAAAGGTCTGAAATCCTATGGCGAAACATCTGCTTATATAGCCCTTAACCCCGCCCATTTCGGCGGGAAAGTTTGCGTGCTTTCTCGCCATAGGCCGCGCAGCTATGCCACGCCATCATTGGTTCAACAACTTGTCTATGAGTGAACCAATGACGGCGCAGTTACACTGCGTTATTGAAAAAGGCTTCAGTAACGGGGAAAAAGGGAGATTTTTCCCCATACGCAGTACGAGTGAAGTATCGAAAGGGAACCTCATCCTTCACATATAACGGCACAGTCAGGCGGTGGTCACGGGTGGTAAACGGGTGGTAAACGGCAGATTGTATTACAGAATTGAATTGAGCAGTGTAACGTTTGGTTGATTGTATTTTATTTTAATATTTAGCAGGCTACGATATCAAGTAAGCAATGCAAGAATTTGGGCCGATTCATGTTCACCGTGACTGGTAACCCAGCTCTGGCTGTATGATCTAGACCACTTCTGGAAATGACTGGCTTATGTTAAATCAAGGATGGTTTTAATGGAGGCCATTCAATGTAGGTGACTTTCTTTAACACAAATGTAGATTTTTAACTCCAACCGTTTTAGTCTGTCCGTAACAAAATCTCAGACAGTGAAAAACAAAACATGCACAGACAATTCCAAATTAAACCCTGCTGCTTGTTGATGTCCTAAGACACGAAACGATCGGTTTATGCGAGAAACAGAACTGTATTTATATTATTTATACCTCTAATACAGCGCTTCTTCTTTTGAGTTTTAATGGCGGGTTGCGAAGCAACTTCATAGTTGCATACTGCCATCTACTGTATCGGGTGCACGGCTTGAGGGCTATACTCGGCTCAGACCCTTTTGCCAGTATGAAGCCGATTTCAACGGTTACTGCAGAAAGCGTCAGCACCTCTGGTCAGCACGTACGCTCAGCTCATCACTGGAGGGGCGTGTGCACAACGGGTGAGATAAAACTCGACGCCTGACTGAATCATCCATTCCCTTTTCGACGCCATACGTTGAACTTGAGGTAAGTCTTGTGTTCAGTTTCCTTAAAAAACATCAACATTCACGCTGATGATTAGTTTCAATCGAGTTCCCGTCACATCCTATATTAACTCTGCATATTTCGAACTGTTGCTGATTACATGTTGATTATTATTGATCCGTTTAAACTTTGTTCATGTTTCTTTGACATGTTCATGTACTTTTTTCCAGATGAAACAAAAATAAAGAATTCATAATTCATTTAAGATTTATTAATTAGGACAACATCAAATTATTTATCATGTCTGAGTAAAGTAGTGCAAATTTTGGGTAATATGAAAGTGGCTCCAACTTTTATGGCGCGAACAAAGCTAGCATTGACTAGCTGTTAGCTTATTTTAGTTGCAGCTTGGCAAAGCATTAGCCAGGCTAGACGCAATTTTTATTGAATGCAATTTACGTTAATAATATTTACAAGTGTTCTGTGGAAGAAAATTAAGTGGAACAAAATGTTAGCTGGTAGTGCTGTGACAAATCGCAGTTGATCCGACCCATGGTTCGGCTCGCATGTGATCCGCGGATTAATACGCAAATTTAAATGGGGAAAGTTCATAATTTGCACGTGTTTCAAAGGCTTGCAAATGTTAACATTCAAGTGATTTTAAACAATTTAATCGCAAAAAGGCGCTAAAATGAGCAGCTTTCTGTACACATATAAACATGCCATTGAATGTGTCCGGTCCAGCTCCAGTCAGATGTGTAAACTTTAGAGAAGGTTGCACTTATGTGTCTCATACTGTAGTCCATTAACATACATTTGGCGAATAGAGCAATGAAAAACAACGTATGTGGAGCGACAGTTTGTAATTCGCTCTCCGTCTGTGTGTGCGCATGCGTGCGTTTAAGTGCACTCCAAAAGTGCACACACGCAGAGACGTCTTTCAAAAAAGCAAGCGAAAAAAAATCTTTTTGTTCTCAACAGGGCACATACAAACAAAACGATCTCCACTGTATTCTTTTTCTAATAAAAACATTTGTTTATGTCTTAAGTGTAAGTATAGAGTCAGAAACCAATCTGTGCTTATTTGGTCTTAAAGAGACAGTAAGCTTAATAAACCTACTAAAGTATGTGTCCTTAATGTTAATCAAACAACCTAAGACAATGAGAAAATAACTTTTTGTAGCTCTAAAAAATAATAATTATATTTAATTCATACAATAAGATTTTTGTAATGATTTATTTGATTCGATTTATGTACCTAATGCTAATTTTAGACCTTATTTAATGTGCAACTTTGTTCTTTATAATAAAAAGTTTGTCACTTTATTTGTTATTAGATTTTTGCCACCCCTTTTTTGGCTTATCCAAAAATGATTGTTATCTACCTTCATGCCTGACTTACTTGGCCAGTTAACTTCTTTTCTAAGAATAACTGTTAAGTGCCATATAGCAACATCTGACAATTATACTGAATAAAACTGCCCTTCAAAGTAATGTTAGTGTTAATCCTCCTAATATATAAAGAAATTATTAAGTGTGAATACACCTAAAAAGCTATCCCCCTTGGCATTTATAAGACGCCTCTTGTTACGTTATGGTGGTGTAGAGATGAGGCAGATACGGATTTCCACAATAACATAGAGCTTTAATCAAACAAAGGCAAGGAAACACCAAACATAACCTTAACACAACAGTATTACAACAAAGAACGGACCAGGAGTGCAGGGAGTGAGTGCAATATATAGGAGTGCTGACAATAGAGTCCAGGTGCAGGTGATCCGTGACGATGAGGAACTGACGAGGGAAGTGAGTGCAGGTGAGGAGAACAGGAGGATCATGGGATATGGAGTCCAGGGGAACAAGGGATCTGTAACAGTACCTCCCCCTCCCGTAGGCGCGTCCTCGCGCCGTAGATGTAACAACCGGGAGGGGGGCGGGCGCCCTGGAGACCTCAAACCGAAGCAGGGGAGGAGTAGACTGGAGTGGAGGTCTCCAGGGCAGGCTCAAAAGCCATGGCGGGTCAGGAGCCGAAGGCAGCCATGGCGGGTCAGGAGCCGTGGGCAGCCATGGCGGGTCAGGAGCCGAAGGCAGCCATGGCGGGTCAGGTGCAGCGGGCAGACATGGCGGGTCAGGTGCAGCGGGCAGACATGTAGCGGGCAGACATGGTGGGTCAGGTGCAGCGGGCAGACATGGCGGGTCAGGTGCAGCGGGCCGCCATGGCGGGTCAGGGACCGAAGGCTTCATGCCGTCAAGCCCAGTCGGCGCTGAAGGACCGACGGGAGATGGCGGAACCCAAGGCTCTGCCGACCGAAGCGCAGCCGGGGCTCCAGAAGGCCGCAGTTGAACACAGACGACAGACAACAGAGTGAACACCAGGGGGAGTGAGGAAGCCAACTGGAAACGAGGGACGGAGGGACGGAGCGGAGACGGAGGAGTGCAGTCCAGAGGGAGGGCAGGCTGACGAGGGACCAAGGTGTGAACGGGGGCAGGATGGAGACTTGTGAGGCTGGAGGACTGATGGGCAACGGTGGAGACGAGGGAAGTTGGAGCCAGGGTGTAGGTAATCGCCCAGAGGTCTGAGGTGGAGATCTGGGCGAAGGGGCTTGAGGTGGAGGTGCAGTGAGTACATTAGTGGGAGGAGGCGGGAGAGGGAGGCAGGGAGGGAAAATAGTCTTTGCAAAGTTCATAATTGGAGCAGAGGGCTCGGCGGCGGCTGGAGCTGAGGGCTCGGAGGCGGAGACTGGCGCTGCTTGCTCGGAGGCGGAGACTGGCGCGGCTTGCTCGGCGGCGGAGACTGGCGCGGCTTGCTCGGCGGCGGCTGGAGCGGCTTGCTCGGCGGAGACTGGAGCGGCTTGCTCGGCGGAGACTGGAGCGGCTTGCTCGGCGGAGACTGGAGCGGCTTGCTCGGCGGAGACTGGAGCGGCTTGCTCGGCGGAGACTGGAGCGGCTTGCTCGGCGGAGACTGGAGCGGCTTGCTCGGCGGAGACTGGAGCGGCTTGCTCGGCGGAGACTGGAGCGCTTGGCTCGGCGGAGACTGGAGAGCTTGGCTCGGCGGAGACTGGAGAGCTTGGCTCGGCGGAGACTGGAGAACTTGGCTCGGCGGAGACTGGGGAACTTGGCTCGGCGGAGACTGGAGAACTTGGCTCTGTCCAAAAGTCTATAAGCCAGGCCACCTCACTTGGTGGCTCGCACAGGGTGGAGCTGCAGGCTCGGAAAGGGCTGGAGCGGGCTCGTTCATCCCCTCAAATACAATTAAAATCCCCACAGGCACTGGAGCTGGCTCTGTGGGGACTGGAGCTGGCTCTGGAGATACTGGAGCGGGCTCTGGAGACACTGGAGCGGGCTCTGGAGACACTGGAGCGGGCTCTGGAGACACTGGAGCGGGCTCTGGAGACACTGGAGCGGGCTCTGGAGACACTGGAGCGGGCTGTTTCCTCTCCTCCGCTTTCGGGACCCAGTGGAGGAGTGTGGGTTCCGTGTGGGGCAGGTAGGGAGTTCGCTGGAGGGGTATGCGGAGGAAGACGGAGGTTGACTGACTGGCCCGGCCAGCCGTGTTTCTGGATGGACTGGAGACATACACTTATCCTGAACCTCATCCACGAAGAATTTGGAGCCATTTAACCACAAAATAAAATTGATTGTTTCGCTTAAGGAGAAACGATAATCAGGTTCATCAAAACGGATAGTGTTGTCGTCCAGTCCATCCAGAAACAGGGAGATTAAACATGCTTTCAGGCCAGTCAGACAAGAAAGCAAGCTCAACGAACTCCTCCACATACCTTTCCAGCGAACGACCCACCTGAAGAAGCCCGATGAGCCGATCGCCAGTTGCCAGATGGGAGAGAGGCCTTGGAGGAGCAGGAGCCAGGGAGCTGGTGGAAGTCTCCATTTTTTTTTTTTTTTTGTGGAAAATCCAAACTGTATTGGTCCGTTCTTCTGTTACGTTATGGTGGTGTAGAGATTAGGCAGATACGGATTTCCACAATAACATAGAGCTTTAATCAAACAAAGGCAAGGAAACACCAAACATAACCTTAACACAACAGTATTACAACAAAGAACGGACCAGGAGTGCAGGGAGTGAGTGCAATATATAGGAGTGCTGACAATAGAGTCCAGGTGCAGGTGATCCGTGACGATGAGGAACTGACGAGGGAAGTGAGTGCAGGTGAGGAGAACAGGAGGATCATGGGATATGGAGTCCAGGGGAACAAGGGATCTGTAACACCTCTGAAGTTAATTGCCAACAATGAGCAAGTCTGACTAGCCTTCTACATAGATCTTGTACTTGCATATTGTTTGCAATTAACTTCAGATTTGTCTGACTTATCAATGCCAAGGGGATAGCTTTTTAGGTGTGTTCACTTAATATATATATATATATATATATATATATATATATATATTAGGGATGTGTCACAGACACGTCAGGTTCCACCTCACTCCCTTACCCACGCACTCAATCACCAGCATACTGATCACCGCCACCTGTGACTCATCAGCACTGCAATAACCACCACTAAAAAACCACCACACTCACACACACTCACTGTCCGGTCTCGTTTGCACTACAACTTATGTATGCTTACCTTAAGGACTCCAAACGCCATACTTACCTGCTCCAGTTGTCTACTCCATCTCCCTCGTCTCCTGTTCTCCTCGTGTGCCTACCTGCCTGTGTGTGTGAGTGTCTCAGCCATCTCCTTCCAACGCATCTCTCCATCTGCATCTGCAAGACAAAATCAGGACAGTATTATACTCTCTCCTCATTCAAGAACTGCATAACTGCTTACCATCACCCTGTGCTCTGCTGTTTGTTCAATAAAACTTACCTGGATTGCTTTTATCTCTGCCTCCATGTCTCTGTCGTAACAGAAGACCGGACCATAACAACTTCACAGCATGAGCACCAACGACCCGTTTCAAGAGCTCGTGGACGCACTGCGCCGAGCACTCACTCCACAACCATCTTCACCTTCACCCACCAACGCTGCAGCTTCCGCACCCACCATCACCGCTTCTTCACCAGCATTCACCGCCAGTCCCATGGCCAAACCGGCGCCCTACTCTGGATCGGTGGAGGAATGCAGCGGATTCCTTCTCCAATGCGAACTGGTCCTGGAGATGCAGCCGCACCTCTACACCACCGACACGGCTAAAATAGCGTTCATCATTTCGCAACTGCAAGGTAAGGCCCTGCAATGGGCAGACTCTCTGTGGACCCAAAAAGGCCCTGTTGTCAAATCATATTCGGCGTTCGTCTCTCACTTCCATGAGGTCTTCGGGAAACCTCTGGCGGATTCTTCGACTGGTGAGAAACTCTATAATCTGAAACAAAGAAATCTCTCTGTTAACGAATATGCCTTGCAGTTCCGAACGCTAGCTGCCACCAGCGGATGGAATGAACAAGCCCTCATCACCACATTCCGTCAGGGGTTGGAACCCAATGTGCGGCTGCATCTCGCTGCATACGAGGACTCCATGGAACTCGAACGCTTCATCCAACTCGCCATCCGCGTGGGTTTCTCGTATGCAGTCGTGTCTCCTTGAGCACCAGGGCCAGTCATCTACCACCAACCTCCTCCGTCGGTCCGAACCCGTCAGCCCTCCAGAACCAGCCACCGAACCTATGCAGATTGATCATTCACGTCTCACCTCTAATGAAAGACAAAGAAGGCTGACCCTGAACTTGTGCTTATATTGTGGATCTCCGGGGCATGTTATCTCCACATGCCCAACCCGTCCTCCTCGGCCCGTGGTAAGTGCAATTTTTCCCTCCATTCAGAAAATGAAACCAGTCACTACTATTGTAATCCTTACTGTTGCAAATACCTCTGTTCCAGTGGTGGCGCTCCTCGACTCAGGGTCAGCAGGAAATTTCATCTCAGGCGCCCTCTGTCGACAACTCAAGCTCAAGATCTCCCCGTCTCCGATTAACTATCAAATCCACTCCATCACGGGAAAACCCCTGAGCCGTAAGAACATCCGTCATTGTGTGGGACCACTTCAACTCTGTGTCGGCATCCTGCATTCGGAAAAGATACATCTGCTGGTTCTGGAGGAGTCCACCGCTGACGTGGTTCTAGGGCGCCCGTGGCTTGAACAACATAATCCCACCATCTCCTGGCACACGGGCGAAGTCCTGAAGTGGGCGACCACTGCTTTCCAGATTGTTTCCCAGCGCTTCCTGTTCCGAAATCTCCACTCTCCAAGTCTCTCTCCATCAATGCCACATCCATCGAAAGCCCTGTAGAGAAGCACTCTGTGGATGTTCCCCCAGACTACGCCCCCTTCAGTGACGTTTTCTGCCCGCAACGCGCCTCCAAGCGTCCTCCACACCGGCCATGGGACTGTGCCATCGATCTGTTAACGGGAGAGCCAGTGCCCAGGGGACGCATCTACCCTCTGTCAATACCGGAGGAGAAGGCCATGGAGGAATACATCAAAGAGGCACTCGAACAAGGTTACATCCGCCCGTCTACTTCCCCTGCTGCTTCAAGCTTCTTTTTTGTGGCGAAGAAGGACGGAGGCTTGAGGCCCTGCATCGATTACCGTGCCCGCAACAAAATTACTGTCAAGTTTCACTACCCACTTCCCCTCGTCCCAGCGGCCCTGGAACATCTCCGCGGTGCCACTGTGTTCACTAAGTTGGACCTCCGCAGCGCGTACAACCTCATCCGGAGACGTGAGGGGGACGAGTGGAAGACCGCCTTTGTCACGCCCACCGGACACTACGAGTATCTCGTCATGCCGTATGGCCTGGTCAACGCCCCCTCCGTATTCCAGGATTTCATACACGAGGTGCTCCGGGAGTTTCTCCACAAGTTCGTTCTGGTATATATTGATGACATCCTCATCTACTCCCGGAGCTTGGCCGAACATCACCACCACGTTGCGGAGGTCCTCCAACGCTTACGGCAATTCCATCTCTTCCTCAAAGCTGAAAAGTGCTCCTTCCACCAGCCCTCTGTCCAGTTCCTGGGGTACATAATTGATCACAGTGGCATCCGGATGGACGAGGGAAAGGTCTCCGCTATCCAGTCCTGGCCCACTCCATCAACAATCAAAGAACTCCAACGCTTCCTAGGTTTCTCCAATTTCTACCGCCGTTTTATCAAGAATTACAGTACCATCGGAGGTCAATTATGACATCGGTGACCGCGAACTCCTGGCCGTCAAGCTTGCCCTCGAGGAGTGGAGGCATTGGTTGGAGGGGGCTACTCACCCATTTCAAGTTCTCACTGATCATAAGAACCTTGAATATCTGAAGGCTGCCAAAAGACTCAACCCTCGCCAAGCTCGCTGGGCCATGTTTTTCTCAAGGTTCAATTTCTCCATCTCTTACCGCCCTGGTTCAAAGAATACCAAAGCTGACGCCCTGTCTCGCCTCCATTCCCCTGAGGAAAAGCCTGAAGATCCTGAAACAATCCTGCCGGAGTCCATTTTCGTGAACCCCATCCAGTGGTCCGAAGAAACCATTCCCTCCTCCAATGCCTCCACACGCACTCCGCCGGGTTGCCCCCAAGGCTTGCAATACATTACACGGGCACGTCGCACTCCACTCCTGCACAATACCCACTCTTCACTTGGCACTGGCCACCCGGGGGCCAATGAGACCCTCTCGTTGCTCAAACAACGCTTCTGGTGGCCCAACATGGCCAACGATGTCAGAAAGTACGTGCAGGGCTGCAGGGAGTGCGCCATCTCCAAGAGCCCACGCCATCTTCCCACCGGCAAGCTCCTTCCTCTGCCCATTCCTGAGAGACCCTGGTCACACCTGGGAGTGGACTTCGTCACCGATCTCCCTGAGTCTGACGGTCACACGTGCATCCTGGTGGTGGTAGACCGCTTCTCAAAGTCCTGCCGTCTGATACCCCTGGAGGGTCTACCTACCGCCATGGCCACTGCAGAATTGATGTTTAATCATGTTTTTCGTCATTATGGAATACCGGAAGACATAGTCTCTGACAGAGGACCCCAATTCGTCTCCCACGTCTGGAAGGCCTTCTTCTCCCTCCTGGGTGTGACCGTCAGCCTGTCATCTGGATACCATCCTCAGTCGAACGGGCAGACGGAACGGAAGATCCAGGAGATAGGCCGCTTCCTGCGTACCTTCTGTCACAGCCACCAGAACTCCTGGAACCAGTACCTGGGTTGGGCCGAGTACGCACAGAACTCCCTCCGCCAAGCCACAACTGGACTAACACCCTTCCAGTGCGTACTCGGCTACCAACCCCCACTGTTCCCCTGGGATGGGGAACCTTCCAACGTTCCTGCAGTAGACTACTGGTTCCGGGAGAGCGAGAGGGTTTGGGACTCAGCTCACCACCAACTGCAGAGAGCCCTGCGCAGACGCAAGATGGCAGCCGACCTTCGGCGCTCCGACGCTCCAGTCTATCAACCGGGCAGAAGGTCTGGCTGTCCACCAGGGACATCAGGATGCGTCTGCCCTGCAAGAAGCTGAGTCCCCGCTTCATTGGCCCGTTCACCATCATCCGGCAGATCAACCCCGTCACCTACCGTCTCCAACTCCCGGCACAGTACAGTAGAATCCATCCTACATTCCATGTATCACTGCTAAACCTCACCACCCTTCTGTTGTTCCCTCCACAGAACCTGACGTGGCAGCCGCGAGCCCCCCTTCCACTCATCCTGGAGGACGGCACAGCTTACGTGGTTCACGAGATCCTGGATTCCCGGCGCCGTGGTGGTCAACTTGAATACCTAGTCGACTGGGAAGGCTATGGCCCCGAAGAACGCTCATGGGTTCCCAAGAATGATATCCTTGATCCTATCCTGTTACAGACCTTCCACGCCAACCACCCAGACAGACCTGCCCCACGCCCTAGAGGAAGACCACCATGACGTCGGAGTCCGCGGCCCTCAGGAGCGGGCCGTGGGAGGGGGGGTACTGTCACAGACACGTCAGGTTCCACCTCACTCCCTTACCACGCACTCAATCACCAGCATACTGATCACCGCCACCTGTGACTCATCAGCACTGCAATCACCACCACTACAAAACCACCACACTCACACACACTCACTGTCCGGTCTCGTTTGCACTACAACTTATGTATGCTTACCTTAAGGACTCCAAACGCCATACTTACTCCAGTTGTCTACTCCATCTCCCTCGTCTCCTGTTCTCTTCGTGTGCCTACCTGCCTGTGTGTGTGAGTGTCTCAGCCATCTCCTTCCAACGCATCTCTCCATCTGCATCTGCAAGACAAAATCAGGACAGTATTATACTCTCTCCCTCATTCAAGAACTGCATAACTGCTTACCATCACCCTGTGCTCTGCTGTTTGTTCAATAAAACTTACCTGGATTGCTTTTATCTCTGCCTCCGTGTCTCTGTCGTAACAGGATGTTCATATCAGTTAATTTTCCTGACCGACAACTGCAGCTTATTAACCGAACATTAACTGTTAACTTATAAGATTTAAATACTAAATTGTCATTGAGTAAAAATACAGTTGACGGTTGTCTGTGACCTTCTCCCCTTTCAGCGAACATCACAGTGCCTAGTCCACCACAGTGGTCTCCAGTCTTCATTACCAACAGCCTGAGTGCTACACCTACTGACACCCCCAACCCATGCAGCAGCTGGCAGAAGTCAGACATCAGGCCAAACTGGATTTCAAGTAAGAAGGGCAAGAAAGCTATTCTATATCTCATGGAGAAAAAAGAAATCACTTTGGTATATGTGTGATGAGATTAAAACACACCACAAGTATATGACACACAACACAGGTCTTCTCGGGAGGCTGTGCCTACAGGTAGGAATTCTACAAAGTGATCTCTCTCGGTTTACTCTGACATATCTACGTACAATGTTTTGCTAGTAATCTGCTATGCCTGCATTTTCTTGTGTCTTACAGCAATTGTTAAGGAGATCCTCATCCAGCTCGATTCTATTAGAGAGCAGCAGTTGCTCATCCTGGTGCAGCTCCAAAAAATCTCCAGCAGTCAAGCAGTTCCAGACTTCACGCCAGACCCAACACATTTTGGGCTCCCACTTTCAACTATTGAGGAGCTACAATGTTTGGAGGAGACATTAAAGAATCCAGAGGAGAAGAAGAATTTGGTGAGTTAAATTATGGTTTAATCAGATCATTCCTAAAAGTCAGTCCCCACTCTCACTCATGCTATATTCCTTAAGTAACTAATAAGGTACATGTCTTTTTGTTTCAGACTGTTCTTCTTGGAATGGTCGGAGGCATGACTCTTAAAGACACCATGGGGTGGGTCCTGAAAAGAACAATGAACTCTTCACTGGCGAGACTCATTAATTGGAGTGACATCCCAGGGCTCTACAGTGCGACTGACCCGATGGCCGGTTGCATAAACCTTTAAGACTAGTCTTAAAAGTTAGTCATGATTTTTTTTCTTCAAGACTGATCATAATTGTTTTAAGTATGTTACATAGAAAGGTAGATTGGTCTAATTTAAATCCAAATAATAAGACTGATTAGCCCTAATTGCTATTTAGTCAGACTACGTCACGGCTATGTTTATGCAACCGGCCACAGGTTCTATGGGTGCACCCTCAGTTGACACTAATAACAGCGTATTGGCCATTTTTAAAATCTTATTTTAGTTTTAATATTTCTATTCTCAAACTCTATTTAAAACATTAACATCATAACATTATCATGAATTGAAATGCATTAATGCCACTTCTGAGCCTCATTAAACAGTCTGTAAATATAACTAAATGCCACATTTCTGTTATATGCCACCTCTGCAGTGCAAAGATGAATTATTACAGTATTTATTTATTAATAAGAGATGCCTCTTATTATTCTAACTCAATTTATGAATTTGACATTTAATAAGGTTAAAATTTTATAGTCAAATATCTCCTTATAATGGGAAGGTTATCTAGCCTTTTTAGAAGGTGCTCCTAAATTTTTGAATGTGCTCATAAACTAAAAAGAAATGTATCCCTGCATCCAAAATAAGTTTTGGTGGTTTTATGAGTAAAATCACATGGTCATGCTGACCTCTTCTATCTTTGTGTTTTTCTCAGATGCAGTCCGCCGGAATGCCCTGACCAAAGATAATACAGAAAAGGAGATAGAGCTCCTCATCACCAGGTGGCTGCAGCTAGCATCTGATAGGGATGGTGGCCGAAGCCAGAGGGCAAATAGACTTACAATGAATTAAACTGTTTTAAAGTTAAAAATGTTGATATTGGAAATTCGTATTTGAACTGATTGATTTTTTTTTTTTTTTTTTTTTTTGTGCGTGCGCGCGCGTGTGTGTGTGAGAGAGAGAGAGAGAGCGAGAATGAGAGAGAGAGAGAGAGAGAGAGAGAGAGAGAATGTGTGTTCAAGTAAATAAAAAATGCATTAAACATGAAATCCTTGTGCTTCCTTGTGTGTTTTATTTTCAATTATTTTGCATAACGGTTGCTTAGCAATTTTAGAATTAACCAATCAATAAAATCAAAGTTTAAACAAGCCCAAATAAGGAACGGGATTGGTGGGGAGCTTACGTTCTCTCACTCGGGGTTCCGCAATCGGGCCGCGTTAAAACCGAGTGCTCGGCCGTGTGTTCGGGGCGCGTTAAAACCGAGCGCTCGCAGAGCAATCGGACCTAGATTCATGCCGAGGATCGGCCGAGTGTTCCAGGCTTAATCGTTCCGCTTTCGGCCCGCACATTTTTTGCTAGCTGGGTCTCTGCTGCAACCAACCAACCGTAACAGCGCCTCGGTAGTTTGAATTTAGCTTCGGACTTTATTAAATGTAATCTAATTTACAAAGTGCACACTCTTTTAGTTCTTATAAGAAATCACCAATAAACATCTGATTGCCAACAAATATACATTCATACTTTTCAGTGTTTTTCTTTGGCAAAATAAGACTGAATCAAGTGCCTTTGCTCACACAGACAAAAACCAAGCGATTGTCATTGTGGAGCACCTTGATACCAAGGTCGCTGACCCAAATGCTAACAAAAAAGTTGTAAGCATCCATACTTTTGTATGCTTTCATTTCATCTGTTTTTTTGGAGTAGAAGGATTTCTGGAAGACAAGGTAATTGATTATATATACCGCCTCAATAGCCGGAAAATGTCAGTTCAGCAGAAAATTCACCCCTCTTCATAATATAAGGATCACAACCAACATATGTGGTGATTTTCTTTCTTTGAAATAGTCTAAACCGCTACAATACAGGCTTCCCTCTATGTGCTCCATTCTTTACTTCCTTCCCTCTGTTGGAAATCTCAGAAGCATAGACCAGGAGACTTTGGGATCTCTTGAAGCAGAAGTTACTCTTTATTGAGAAACACGCTGTGCGTCGCTGTGGTCATCCAAAATCTAACTAAGGCAGTGACTTGGTAGTTCATATACATTCAAGGGGGAGGGATACATAGAGTAGAGGTGTGGACAATCTAAACAAAAGGATGCAAATGCAGTACAGGAATCAGATCATTGCCTACATTTCCCAGCCATGATCTAATCAGCATAACTGTGTCATTCAAATGCATAGGTGCTAATCCAATCAGTCTGGCAGTATCACCTATACCTTTACATTATCATAGAGACAAAAGCACTGCT